>NC_142200.1:99352808-99531267 GCF_049639895.1 Pseudopodoces humilis | reverse complement strand
TGGTGCCTGGGTAAGGCTCTAGCAGAAGCAAGCGATGGAAATCCCATGTTAGCATTACTTTTATTTAATGTTTACTTTACTGCGGTGTCCAACAGTGTCTGTGCAGGATCAGAGCTCTGCCGAGTGTTGTGCAAATACGAGGAGCTCTGCCAGGAAGAGCTCGAAGTCAGACCTCTTTGGTAAATGAACTCTGGTGAGTCAGCTCTGATGGCCTCAGGGTTTACCAGCCCCAGCTGTTTCCTTGCCCTGGGGATTATCCCTTCTCCCTCAGCAGGGTTATGTGCCTTTGCCCCATTTACAGCCTCACAGCTTTGCTCTGGCTTCCTGAAACTGGGCAATGAAGTGGCCAGAGGCAGAGATGTTCTGCCTGGGAGAGGCACCAGCTGGGTACTCGGAGGCTTACACAGTTGCCACAAAATTTGCCAGATAACCTCCAGCAGAAGCCTAGAATGGGCAAGTGGCATTTGCAGGGAGTAGTTTTTGTTGGTTACTTTTCTGTATGTTTGCATCCTTTGTACACGCAAAGAAATTGCCAAGTAAATCCATATAATCTTCCCCCAGTCACTGATTTCTTTCCAGGATCCTGGGAAGGATTTGGAGAAAGGAGAGGAAAGCTGGGATGCTCTGTATTGCAAAGGCCAAGTGGACAGTGTTTCAGAGCAGTTCCAGGAGGCAGCAGGTGGGTGGATGGAAGGAAGAGGAAAAGGAGATGCAGATTGATGTGGGGAGATGCATGTGAGGAAGAGAACAAGAAGACTTGACTTGAGAAATACTGGGAGTCAGTAGATAGTTTTATTTATGTTTTTCATAATGAAGGAAAATTAAACAGTTGAAACTGTATCAGCATACACATTGAAGGAATGCATGATGTCAATACTCCAAGTCAAGGCTGTATCACCTGAAGCAGCAGTTGCTTGCTGTAGTCAGTACAGGTGTTTCTGTGGGCTGAAGGTCACCAGAGTTACAGCTGACCTTATGTAAACAGCATTCTGTTAAACAACAGAATGAATATTCATTGCTTTTCATGGCATAAGCTATTCTTGAGGAAATCCACAAGCTGATGGTTGGGTTATTTATGAAGTCTTATAAGTAGCAGACGGTGTATGTGAAAAACTGGGGTCTATGTTCAGGCAGTCCGTCAGTTGAAAAATAGGAATACAGTCACTGACTAAGGATTTAGTGCTTGATTAATGTAGTCAATTTTTAACTGTAACTACATAATTTTAACACTTCCCAAAGAAGGAAAGGGGAACCGGAGTAATATTCTTTTGCTGTCGGTCATTGCCTAATTGTCGTGCACGTTTCCTGAACCATGAACATCTCTTGTACAGTCATTTGTGTCCTTTTTTTTTTTTTTCCTGCTATGATGCCTTTTAACTTTATGTGGGAGAAACTTTTTATTCTAACCCTAGGTGAGGTTATTTGTATATTCTAAGATTTTACATACCAGAACTGCACACATTTTGTAAGGGGCACTGTCCTTGCGTCAGTGAGAAAATACTCATAACATTGGATGTCTTGATATGACCTCCCTACTGTAATACAGAACATTTTCCAAGTGTTTTACCACAGTTTTAAAGATGGGGGAAGAGTGGATCAGGGAGACAACAAACTTGTACAAGGTGGACAGCAGATAAATGATCAAAACCAAATCAGAGTCTGTCTACCTTAAACCCTGATCTAGCTTCTGTGTGAACTATATAGGCATGGGCCCACTCATGATTTATTTGAACATGTATCTACTGAATGAGAGATTGTTACCAAATCAGATTCTGTGACTTATTTCCCTATGCTGACTACAGTCCCAGGGTGAATTTTGGAGGAAAAGTGAGCAAACTCACTAGATGTTGGAACATGGAAAATAATACAGGAAATCAAGAGGAGTTTTTTGTATTGGGACTTAAAAAACATGCTCATGTTCTCCTTTTTCTTCATTTCCACCATTAAGAAAATGTAGTTATTAAGTTACAGTGCTTACTCTTTTGCAGCACTTGAGCTGTTTTATATGAAGTGTGCTCTGACATTCCTGTGTGTTCAAATAATTCTGTAAATGTTCATAATAACTGGCTTAGTTTTCCATGGTCCAAGAATGTGATACAGCAGGTTTGATGCCATGAGTGATTCTAGGAGAATGAAGTGCCTCTTTGGAGCTGGGAAGAAAATAGGTATTAAAAATGATATTACTGATTTCCTGTAGTATGTATTTATAGGTGTGACTGTTTACCAATTCAATGAGAAGTGAAAAAAGGAATGTTTTTAGTCCTTTTTGCATTTTAAAAATGCTCGGTGTTGGCCTCAGTCTCCTTACATTGAAATCTCAGATCTCAACTTTGTTAATATAAAAACCTTTTATCAGTCAGTTGTCTGCTGGTGCTGAAGGGTCAGTCTGTACAAACAACTATGGTATTAAGTAAACAACAGAAACTTAACATGGGAGATATTACCAAAGAAATTGAACTATGTGCTTTAGAATAGGAATCGCCGCATACCAAGAAAGTCCTTGTTTGTCCGTCTTCCAGGTTCTACTAGAAATGAGTGTTAATGTTTTTTAGGCAGACATCAGAAGATTACTGCAGAAAAAAAAGAGAAAAAGATAAAAGTATCATAGGCAGTGTAATGAGTTCAATATTTTTCAATTCTCCAGGCAGGACCAAATTGAACAGGTATCAGAGAAACAGTGTGGATATCATTGGTATGAGAGTTATGCCATCAATGCTTGCTCCAGCATTGAATAACGTACTGTTAAATGATTAAATATCGAGGTTTGAACTTTGACATGTTCATAATATAACAAGATGGATGAAAAGGCAATAATAAATTAGGTTATGTTACAATATTTCATCCCACTTCGTTGACAAGCTTTGTTCTGTGAGATAGATTATTGTTCCGTCTGTAACCTCAGCTCAGTGTCATATTTACAATGTTATAGTTAAGGATCACTTGCTGTTTTCAATATAAATGTATTTTTCAACAGATTCATAAAAAAGCCATTTAAAATTTTATCAGGACAAAACTTGGCATTAAGATTTCCAGTCGTGGAGTTATAGTTTCCTTTAAAATCAGAAAGAGCTTAAATCACCGTGATTTTTTTTTTTTTTTTTTAAGATAGGATGTGCTTAGAAGAGGTTTTTGTTCAAGCTCAGCTTAAAGTTATTTGGAAACTATTTATGAGAGATCTCTAACACCAAACCAACCTCAAAACAGTAGTCCAGATTTTCCTGTGGCGCAGACCTTCGTGGCAGTTCTGAATGGCTTTACATCTGCTTCCAGAAAACGTTGCTATTGAAGAATGCCTGTGACAAGTGTGGGGGTTGTACTATGCCCAGCGGCCTCCTGCAGTTTTCACAGTTGCAAGAGATAGAAGAACAGGGACAGTTTTCACTGTATTGTTGTTTTGGTGTGTATTAAAACAGTTCAAGCACTCCAAAGCAAATAAGTATCCTGAGGCTACTAATTGGCTGTAGTTGTCTTGAGTGGCCTTACTGGAGACCTCTACCAGCACCTCATGCATCCAGGAACTCCTTTTTAGCTGAGCTGCCTGACCTGTGGTATAAGTAGTGCAAATTTCTGGTCCTGCTCCTGGCTGAGCTCAGGATCTGCACTGTGTGGAGCTGTTCTGCATAGAGCCCTCAGAACCATGGTGTAGCTTGTCTTTGACCTGTCTTTGTCCCTGTCACCTACTGCACTTGACTGGCCCAACCCAGACCTGATTTGTCACTTTGCCTCGTCTCAGATTGCTGATTGATTGTGTTAGCACCTGGCTCTGGTCACTCAGATCTGGTGGCGTGGAGTGCATTGCCTGTGATTGGCTCCTGGCTTGCCTTTTCTTAGGGAGCAGCTGGCCTTTGCTGCTGCCCAGCACCCTGAACTGGGTCTCTTTTCTTTCTGTCCCCTCCTTCTCAATTCCTAACTCAGTTATGGGCATGAATCCACATAAGATAGTTTCATGGACTTTGGGCTGATCCTCTAATCCCATCAGTAGAGCACTGAGAGGGTGGTTGAAAGGACCCACAGTCAACAAGCTCTGTGCTGGCTCACCTGCCCAGGAACTTTCTCCTCTAGTCATAGCCAGACAGCAATATTTCACCTCAAGTTAGCTGTTCCATTAGTACCAAAGAAAGGGATAGGATACGAATTTGGGCAATCCCATCTTTCTCTTTGTAAAACTGGCTAATGCTTAAGTTCAAAAAGCAGCCTAAAGTATGTGGTAGGAGTCCCTGTATCTCATTTTTTTTCTGCTGATGGAAAGAATGTGTGATCCTTTTGAGATGATACCTAAGTAATGATCTGTGCATGCAGATCATTTTGAAATACGTATAACTTGCTCATGCTTGCCTCATCAACTCTCAGATTCCCGTGATCTTCCTTCACCAGTGAAAAAAAGGGCTGTATGGGCTGAAAAGGGAGTTTCATTTGATTCAGTTTTTGTGGTTGTTAAAATCCAGCCCTGCTGCTAGTCTTCTTGTGCAGAGTTCATCTATTGCAACAAAGCAAAGTGACACACCATTTTCATGAGTAATAACTGAAATCCTACAGATAGCTCACCTGTGGTTCAGTAGTGGTCAGAAGAGAACCCATTTTTTTTAAAAAGCAGCTTCACACATACTGTGATTTGCCCTACAACTGATGCTGTTCACAGCTGCTGTACTGGTGTGACTATGTAAGCTTTTAAGACTGTGCAGACACCTCTGCAACAATTCATCAAAATAGTGTCACGACTAATAGGAAAAAATACACCTGTTTGCCCTTATGTTGATCTCCCTGCCTCAGCATGTGTGTGCCATTTGTGAGCTGAGGAGTTGAGATTCCCCAGAGCATCAGAGTTGGGACAGGAAGAAGCTGGCAGGCTGGATATGGGTGGGGGGAGTGGGAAGTCCTGTGTTAGTTATGGAAGCTGGGTGGCACTCAGGGTATTTCAGCACCTTAGCAGTGAACAGGAAGGCCTTCTAGACAGAAAGAAGGAGATGCCTTCACAGCTAGCCCTGTTCTCTGTTCCTTCTCATTTACATCAGAGTTGTAGATATAATCAAGGTTCCTGAGAAAATAATAAAATCATCCTAATGTGCCAGGATAAAAATCAGGGGTGAAACACAGCCACAGGATCTCTTTTACCCACAAACATGGAGACTTTCAATTGTGTCTTGAAACTGTGATCAGCTTTGTATCAAATTTGAATTCAGTTTGCAAGGTCTCTAGAAGTAGACACAGAGGTCCTGATTCAGAAAAGAGCATATATCTGCTTTGCTCCCTCCCTTAAGTAGTCTGGATATGTTGTATAACAGAAGAACCTCTGCACAGGAGAATATGCAGGGCAAGTTCTGCCTTCCCATGGTTTAGAGGTGAGGCATAGACTATCAAGCAGTATCACTGGAAATCTCCCTGCCTCTTCTCATGCTGAAGCCTCATTGCATCCTGTGGAGTAGCCTCAGACCCAAGGCAGAACACCATTCCAAAGGATGCACGGCTAGGTTTCAAGATGCTGGGCTCAAGGGTCCTGAGTCTGAAGGAGGGTCCCCAGCTTCTTTCCCAGCTCATGACAGCAGGATTGGACTAGATGACTGGTAAAGGTACCTTCCAATCCAAACCATTACATTATTCTATACATGTGAAATAAAAATGATAGGGATGGACTACCACTCACATCTGGAGATTTGGTTTGTCACTGAATGAGCATCTGCAGAGCCACTCCTGGGCTGTAGTGTTTGCTGTTTACAGGACAGAAGTCATTCCTTATTGGTGCACAATTAGGCTGCAAAGCAATAGTAAGGGTGTTAGGCAGCGCCCTTTCTAAAAGCTGCATTTTAGTTTGAAGGAGGGAGTTAATACTTGTGGAAGATGTTCGCAGTGAAATTTAATCACAGAGGGAAAGGAAGGATATGTGACATTTATTGGGATAAATCAGGATGACTCAAATTGTGGGACTAAGAGCAGATGAAGAGGGCATGAGGGAAAATGGGTATGTAGGGAAAGGAGGATCTGGGAACACAGAGTAGTGAGGGAAGTCGAGACTGAAAGTGAGCACAGTAGTTAGCAGCATGTTAAAATCAGATGCTTGAGTGAAATTAGGAAACATCAGAGTACACAGCTGGGAATTCTTTGTGGAATCTGATGACTCCTTATTTCTGCCTCAGATAATACTGTTTATATGCCTGCTGTTGGCTGATGTTACCCAGGTCAGTGTCCTTTGCATCGACTCCTAGGAAAACTGAGGAGCTCAGAAGAGGAGAAAGAGGCAGGGCTGAGGAGAAGAGCGGCTGAGTCCTGGTGTCCTTGAATGGCTCTTGTTGGATCTGGAGGGAGAAGCTGACAGCCTGGCTCTTAATCTTGCTCCTGCGGCAGCATTTGGCTGTTGGCCAGCTGGAGAGTGAATCACTGAGGCCGATACAGACTTTCAGCCTTCTTGCATAAGCATTTAAAGAGTTTTCTGTTCAGTATGCACCAGATAAGGCTAGGGTCCCAGCCTGCCTGCGTGCTCTTCGTGTTTCTAACTGTGAGTTGGGATCACATTTAAAAAGAATCACTTGTAAAATGACATCTGAACTTAGTTTCTTTGTTACTCTTGTATTAGATTTGCTGTACTACTGTATTTTCCTCACTGCCAGGATAGGAAATTCACTCTGTAATGTGGTACCCAGCTGTAGTACTTTTGCTTCCTACATGACCATGATTTTTAAAGCGTCTTGCCCACCAAACTTGGCCTCATAGGGAATCAGGAGACAACGAATATTTCATGTCTGATGGGGTTCCATAGTACCAAGATAAAAGATGCACTTCCACTGTGAAACAAAGGTACTTTAGAACCATGCAGACAAAAAGTTCTTTGAGGAAAGGAGATGTCTGGTTTGCACAGTGGTGGAAAGTGGCTGGCTTCTGGTTTCAGGTTCTCAGTGTATTTCAAATATGGTGAAGGCATGCTAGTGAGTGGCTTAGCTTTATGTGGGTCGCTTTCTTGGGTGCCAGAGGAGTAACTGCACTGTTGGTACCTGCTGCTAGCACAAAATGCAGATCTCTAAAAAGCTTTAGGAGGAGGTATTTTCATACAGGAAGGCTGAACAGGCTTACTTTGCAGAAAGCTGTTGGAGGGCAAGAAACACAAAAAAGGTCAAATAGGGAAGGGAAAAGAGGGAGAAAAACACATCAGGAGAAGTCTTCATTCCTCAGATTTTACAAGCCCTCATGGATTTAGTGGCAGGGAAACTGGCGTCATGTTAGGAATTCATGACTTTGATCACTGTCCCACTCATATGCTAGCATTTCCGAGCTGATGGCAGGGCAGAATTGGCTCCTATGTAAGATTATGTTCTGTTGGCCTTTTAGGTGATGACAACTACCTCCATTGATCATGATATGTGTATGTTAAAGGGGAAAAAATACATTTCTTGTTTGATTACTCTTTGTAAGCCAACAGCATCAAATGAACAGGCTGCCCTCACTGCTCTCACAGCTGCTGCCTGTGTCTGTGCTGTATATATGCTAAATTAATTGGAAAAACAGGGACAAAAAGGCATTTAGTTCGGGTCAGCCAGTTGGACTACAGAAAATGCATGACAGGCTTAATCATTGTCTTTTGCCAAAGAGCAGGTTGGCAAGGGCAGGCACTCCAACCCCTTCTGATGAAATTTGAACTTTTTCCAGTGCCTTTGGTGATGGGATGCTGTGAGAGAAAAGTCTCCAAGCAGAGCCCAGACACTGTTGTATCGACAGGGTGGGATGATGGGGAGGGTTGTGGAGGGTTATTTATCTTTTGTCAGCTGTAAACTCAGCTTTCAGCCTTGGTTCATAACACATAGCATGAGGGGGCACCAAGCTTTCCCTTCACAAAAATGATGTAGTTAATTAATGGGGTCTTGTTAAAACACATTGGTCACTGTGCCATACTAAAAACACACATACACGGCAATCTTTCTTCCTCTGCCACCAAGTTTTGTGAATTTTTCATGGGAAGGGACAGCAACAAAAAAAAAATGCTCCAAAGGACCCATCTGTCTTAATGGCTTACAAAGTTTGGGACTCCTGAAGCGATTTTTGTATAAACATGCTATCTTGCACTCTCAGAAAGAGTAAGCTGGCATATGATGGGAATGGGTGCAGTGTGGCTCTCAAAACTCCTTTTTCAGTAGCCACATGGTTTTGAAGGTATAAATCATTCTGAATCTCAGTATGAATTTCATATTGCAGTAAGAATCACTATGTAATATAGTGTACTTATTTTGAACTAATTGAAGTGATTTTCTCCTTAACTCTTTGGGGAAAGGGTATTGAGGGGTGTAGAGATTAAACCAAATATAAAATCACGTTAAAATTTGTCGGAGAAATGTTACTAATAATGGGGACAGAGAAGAATTAATTTCCCATCCTTTTTCTTTCCAGGCAGTTGACTTCAGTACATGTGCAACCTAGTTGTTACTCTTCAAGAAACAAGTGTGTTACCTTTATAGTATTTTTTTTTTATTGTATAGATAACCTGGCTGGTTTTGTTTTTCTTCCTTTTGTTTCTTCCAGGCCTTCTGCCTTATCTAGTAGCCCAACATACTCAGAGCTTCCATTCCTTAGAATTTCCCCGCACCGAAATCCTGCTGCAACATCAGAGTCTCCCTTCAGCACCCCTCACCCATACATTAACCCCTACATGGACTACATCAGGTCCCTGCACAGCAGCCCGTCCCTCTCCATGATCTCGGCAGCCCGCGGACTCAGCCCAACAGACGGTGGGTTAAGACAGGCTTCCTGTTTTCTGTCATTGTAGCAACTTAAGTTATATTAATCTTGTCAACATTTTTCCCCCTTGTTCAAAGCAGCTTCACCAGGTTTGTCAGACATATTCATTATGTCATAAATGTTTCAATACTTCATCAGCCGATCATGGCTCATTTGTACATCTCACAAATGTTGAAACTTCAGGGAGAAAAAAAAAAAAAGCTGCCTCATTCAAAATTTATACTGGAAGGGTGGTGTATGTCTTGTGATATCTTTTGTTTGTGGGGCTGACATGGGGTGTAATTCTGATCTCCCAAAAATCCATTGTATCCACACTGAATCAAATCAGATTCTTCATGAGTGCATGTCGGTGTATAACCATGGAATTCTTCAGGCACAAAAGCCTTGTTAATTGAAATAGTATTTTTCAATCATATAAAACATACACTGACTAGTTGCATTTAGTCAATAGTTTTATTAAAGTTATGTAGAATTATTTCAGTTTATCCTAGACAACAACATGGGCAAATGAAATGATGCTTACGTAGAAGTGACTGTTGATCAAGATTGTCCGTTTTAATCTAAATGAGGCAGTATACTTGAAATTCAGTGCTTTAGGTCTTGGTGTGACCATGGCTTTTACTTTTCAGACTATTTGGGCTGATCACTCCTGTGATCAGTCTTTTCATTACTCTAGCACATTTCCTATTCATTTCAGTGGGAGTTTTACCAAAGTGAGCCATCAACAGAGTTGCAAAAAAAAGGCTGTCTTGTTAATTCTAATTTTTTCAATAGTGGGTAAACATAAGCAGTTTGACATTTCAAAATTGTAGCATTTGCTGAAGGGAACCAAAATACACATATTCAGAATCAACTGTGTAGAGAAAGGTAATTAAACTGGTACTTTAACAATGGGAAAGATCTTCCCAGTGAATTCAGAAACTTACCAGAGTTAAACTGCCTTTAGCTGAATTTGAAAAATGAGCAGTGCACCCTATCCAAACGGATAACTAATTAATCCTCGCTTATAAGAATATATACCTTTACAGTTAATCCATTAGTTATGGGCACATATTCTTATGAGAATAAATTTTAATGACCTATTGTCAGTCAAGGTATATGGCATTCACATAGGACTTTCCTAGCAGCACTTAGGGTGTTGCATGAATTCTTGCTAATTCTACCCTTTTTGTTTTAGCAGAGGTATTAAAAAAAACACTTTGAAAAAAAATAAATTTGAGTGGTCAGAAAGACAAGTTTTGACTTCAGGCACTTTGGAGCTTTAGATACAGGACAAAAATGACAGAGCTATAATGTAATGGCATATATTGGGAAAATTCTTGCAGTGTACATTCAGGCTTTTTCACAAGAGCCAATATGCAGAATACCTCGCTATCTTCAATACTCCTCTGGTCCCATTCCTGCAGAATTTCACTTATGCTTAAGGTATGTTCCAGTGGCACACAAGGGTAGGTGTGAAGGAAACCACCTATCACCACCTATTACATTAAACTGTATACAGTTGTGGTCTCAGGTGTACCACCCTGAATTCACTTGCAAAGAAGTAGGCACATAGCGTTCTCTGACCCAGCACCCAACTGACACTCCAGAAGTCACAGGGTAGAATTTGGTTTCAGATTCTGGCACCTAAATGTAGATGTCTACAGTACAGAAATGTGTGATCCTGCTGTGTTGTTCTGCCACTGTAGTCCAGTGAGTTGTAGGTAGTGAAGCCTCAAGGAACTATTCAGTTCCCCAGCAAACGGACACTTGGCGTGTTAGCAGCTGAGTCTGGAGCTCCATCATAATTATGAAGGTGCTAAGGTTCATCTGCATACAGTGCAGGTGCTTGGTGTCAGTTCAGGACTGTGAAATACCCTGCCTCAACTCCACCTGCCACCTCAGAAAGACAGTTTTCTCCTGCCAGCCTTTGTAGCTTGGACACTCCCAGGCTTTCAGATGGCATGAGACACTCAGGTGTGGACAGTACAGCTGAATACAGTCTGTCTTAATGCTCATCCCCTGAGCTTTGACTCCTGACTGTATACACAGCCTTAATCTGTCATAAGTGCATGCTAAACTTATTAGTTTAAGAATGTCTCTTCAGGTTTTAAACAAATGCATATTACTTCACACTTCCTGTAGGCTCACAGCTCATCTTTGATCAGTTACCACAGCCCTGGTGATGTGCAGCATCCAATGACAATATAGTCACTTGATTGAGGCATTGAAGATATCTCAGTCAAACAGCATGTTGTTGAAAAGCTGCAGGTTTGTTCCCTGGAATCCATAGTCTGTTGTATGATCCATCAGGGATACAATGAAATGCCTCTTTTGGATGTGGGTTCCTGGGATCAGAGAATCTGAATCATGGCTTGAGCTGTTCTAGAATGCCAGTGAAACACTCCTGTGGTTTAAAGGGGTACATGCACATAACATGCTAATAACATGATGGACACCATGGCTTAAGTGATACAGCATTTGAGCTGTGAAAACTTGTAAGTTCTTACCATTCTTCCGAATGCCATAGTGAGATTTCTCTTGCTACCCTAATTGCTTTAGGACAGTTAGATAATTACATCAGTGTACTATTGGGCTCAGTCTGTCAGCTCACAGATCTAGGGATGGCCAGGAGCCAAAACAATCTGGAACATAACTCTTGTCACTTCTCCTTAGACAGCAGATTTGGTGGGTCAGGGGTGGCTGAGGACTTTTCCGAGGATTTGGAGCAGGGGTAAGGATGGAGTTGTTGCTGTGTGCAGAGGACAGTGCTCAAATGAAGCTCAGCTGTGCCTCGGTGCAGAAGCAAATGCCTCTGCTTATGGAAAAACTGGAAAAAAGCTGAAACTACCCGGGAATAAACAGGAAAAAATTCAGGGTTGTGGATCTTCCTGTTTATCCTTCATTTACCCTTCACACAATACATCATTTAGTAGGCTAATTTTTTATGTTTGAGGGAGGTAGTAAGGAATAATCTTATAAGAGCACCAGAGCATTTCTTGGCATATGGGACATTTAGTAATGCAGTTATGTGTTCACTATGTTTTCTGCAGCAGTTAATTTTAAAGTTTGCAGCCAATGTTATTATTAGTTAACCCAGACACTTATGTCAGAAAGCTCAGGAAGTATTTTCAGTCTGTCTGGAAATATACCACAGTTGCCTACTACTGTAAAACTTTAAAATCAGTGATTCAGTGTAAGTTACCCATCTTTGAAAATTTGGTCTGAATAATTTCTTTACCATTTCACAGGAAGTGGAAAGATGGTGTTTAATTGTGAAATCAATTTGTAATTTGGAAAAAATACCAGCAACTTTACATTTTTCTCAGCTCATTTTTATGCCATTTCTATTCCTGTTTGACATACTTCTCTTTTTCAAAACCCTTTCTTATATGTTATATTTAACATTTTAACATCAAAAGCACATTCTTTCATTTTATTTGGTAGTAATAAAGGCAGGTTATACACTTCAGCAATCTTTTACTGAATAAACTTTTCTCCAAATTCCAATGCCTTGTTTATGTTCAAAAGAACATTAAAAGTGTAAATATTGATTCTTTGTTTATAAGGTTTACATTTAGGATCAGCTTTTCTAATGAAAACGTAAATTACCTTTTTAGTAGCTCTGTGGAGGTAACAATATTCAAAGAATTTCAGCCTAAAATTTTGTTTTCATTCTAGATTCCACTGCTGAGATTAAAGAAATCAAATTATATGAAAGAATATAAAAATGATCTGGTATACCAGTTTGGGGTGCAGCTCATTAACCTAAGGAACCCTAAGTGTTTTAGGCAAGCTTGCATACCATCTTGTGGTGACCAGAGTGTAAACTGTTTTGCAGGTGGGACAGGGAGAGACCAGAGAGAAGGGCTGTTCACCTCAGGTTTCATGGCAGGTCAGGGTCAGGATCAAGGAGAAGGAGCCCAGCTTATTTTATGTCTTAAACAAGTTTGTGAAATGGCCCTCTACCTTCGGTAGCACCTGAAGCCTGCTGAGAGGAGGTGATCTTAAAGTGATGGCAATTTTTGTATTTCTCCAGGGTTTCCCATTAGTTGAAGGCCTGGTTGAAAATTGGAGTGGAACAGGAAGCTCTCACGTTATTATTACATGAGACAGCAGCTAATACAAATCATTATCAGAAGACTGTATCATGATAACCTCACTGATGTAGCATCTATTCAGTCTGTAGTTTTGACTCTGCAAACAGGCTTGTGTGTCAAGCATATTTATACTTGAACTTTGAAGGATGGGATGGTCACATTTATTGACTACAGTCTGTCCTCATAAAAAACTGACCCTGTGTTGTCTGTGGACAGTTATTATTTGTCCTGGAATCATGCTCTTTGCTCCACAAACAAGAGGCAAACAAGACACAGAGGGACATGGTGAGGGAGAATCTTCTAGCCCCCTAAGTAGAGACTCCAGATACCTGATGCTTATGGAAGTTCAGCCACACTGTTACCTTAGAGACGAATTCCTTTGGGCCAGGGATGAGGTAAATGTGAATAAAATGCTAGGATGGTTTTCCTGCTTTTTTATGTCACTAAATAAATCATACTAGTTTCCATTGCTGTCAGCCTGTCACTTTTTGAGTCACTTAATAATAAATACAAAAATATGAGATCACCAAGCTCATTAATATTTTATGTCGAGCTGTTTTAGTGAATGGTGTCTTTACAGTACCATTGGTTAAAAATACTGACCAGTGGTGGCATACTGCAGACATTGCATTACATTAAAAAATAAACAGGCTGTTTTAATAGCCAGAGAAACGGGCAATGTGATAAAACTTTCCTTCTTGTTTATCTTACGTCACTAATGGTACTTTTATGTTGTTTTTTCTAGCTCCACATGCTGGCGTCAGTCCAGCTGAATATTATCATCAGATGGCTCTGTTGGCAGGCCAGCGCAGCCCGTATGCAGACATCATTCCTTCAGCTGCCACTGCAGGAGCCGCCGGGGCTCTTCATATGGAATATCTTCATGCCATGGATAGTGAGTGATATTTTCTAGAAATGTAGAAAGGTTCCTACAAAGGGAACCACATGGATTGTTCATGGTCTGACCCGAAAGGCCTCTGTGCTGATAGAGAAGTGGGAGTCAACATAAGCCTCCTCATGAGGCTAGAGGGCCAGAGAATTGATTGCCAAATGCACAAGGGTTATGTCAAGCCTAAAAGTAAACTTGGAAAGAAAGTAGGGAGAGGAGCAGGACTGCTCCTGAAAACAGGTTATAAATTTTACTTCTAGCAGGGCTTGAGTGCTTTTGAAAATGTCCTTTTCTATTTGCAATCAGTAACTCACTTTCATAGTTAGTCTGAGTATTTCCCTGATGAGCTCTCTGTTAACAGAAAGTTTACATCTGTTTTTCTGCTAGGAGAGCGTGCCCTGCACCTCTCAGAGAGTGCTAGCTGCAATTACAAGTTGTGT
This sequence comes from Pseudopodoces humilis, assembly GCF_049639895.1. Taxonomy (NCBI): domain Eukaryota; kingdom Metazoa; phylum Chordata; class Aves; order Passeriformes; family Paridae; genus Pseudopodoces; species Pseudopodoces humilis. Next base: position 99,517,141 of record NC_142200.1, on the reverse strand, counting down.
ATCATAGACCAATAGACCAGCAACCACTTGTATAGTGAAGCAGTTTGCTGGATTCTCAAGGATCCTGACTTAGTTTTCCATAATATTTCCATAATATTAAGAGCCTTCTTATCCACTTAGCATCTTTCAGTCCTCTAATCTGTTTCTGTTTCTCTGTTGAAGTAGGAAAAGAGAGGACCCCTTTGCAAACTGCTTGCTACTGCTTCTTCTGATCAACCAGAAGGGATTATGCAGAGCATTCCCTCGAGTCATAGATGCTTACATGCTTTTCAGGATGTACTCTGTTCCTTCTGATGAGGGCAGTAAAAAATGGTGGCAAGAAGAGGTGGTGATGTTGACTTTTGCTTGGTAGTACAGACCAATACAATAGTATTGACAACCTTATTTTCCTGTAGAATTTTAAGCTTTTTGTTCACATGCAATTTCTTCCTGCTGTTGGCTGCACACCATAGCTGGCAATCTCAGGGAGCCTGGGTGTTGGGAGGTTTACCTCTGGAACACATGGGAATAAAGGAATATATATAGCTATCCCTGCAGAACACATGCCTTGGAGTGTGATGTACTTGACTGACCAATAATTTTTATAATAATCAGGCAAGACAGATAATTGTGAAACTGTGCAGGAAAGCTTTTTTCATTCTGTTTCCTTGGATTTGGAGAGGAATAGGGAGAGATGAGGCAGACTGCTAATGCACTGAAGGCCTGTTAATAATAGGTAATGTAAATTTGCTGCTGTGTTCTACCACAAGGACAGATCCCCAGCTTGTGTGACTGGGCATGGCTTCCTTGCAAAGGATCATAGAATCCTAGAACAGTTTATGTTGGAAGTGAACTTCAAAGGTCAACTAGTCAAACTTCACTTGTCACGAGCAGGGTTGTTTTAAATTTTCAAGGGTTTTGGTTCCTACTGTTAGACAGTGTCTGAAGGCACGTAAGTAGCAGTGCCAAACCACATTCTTGGGCGCAGATTTGATCTAATGGGTTTATTCAGCCTTTAGAAAGGCAGATACCCATATATATGCCAGAAAACCAGAGAAAAACAGAAGACATTGCAGCACTCATACAAATAATGCATTTGCAGAAGGATCTCCATGTGTTAGTAGAGATTGTGTATGCTATAATATACATAGAATTGCATCTTTTACATCCCAAGAATGTTATCACTTCTTACTTAACAGTAAATATTTTGACCTTTGCCCATAATTTCAGTCCATTCATAAAAGGTACCTAACCATCATCTTTAATAAAGATATTTGTGTTCACCAGCTCTAGCTAGGATAGATTTGAAATGCACACTTTAATTTGTTTTGTGTTTGTTTTTAAAAATTAAGATCACACATTTGAGATTAATTATACCAGCAACTTTTCAATTAGGCATTTTTTCAGAGTTAGAGACAAAAACTGCACTATTATGCAAATGGGTTATTTTTCAATAGTAAATAGAGAATTAAAATAAGAGTGAATCCTAGTAAGGTCACTCAGCTCACCTTCTGTATTTGATGAGAATGTGTTTAGTCAGGCAATAGCTGCTTTTATCTAAATAGAGTATGAAGTTACCCTTTTACTTTGTAAAAACTAATTAAAACTATCTTAACTTGCATGGGTATACAGTAAATTAATTGTCATTAAGTAGGAATCTGAATGTCCTATCATTCATCATGCTAAAGAAAACCCCTTTCTTCTTTGTCAGATTTTTAGATTAGAAACAAGAACAAAACAATTAGCAGGAAGCTGATATTAAGACTTTAAAAAAGTCCCCAATAAGAATGCCCATGTATGCATTTAATAACAAAGTACAGCGATCAGTGCGAAGCAATGCCATTTGTTTGGATCTTTCTTCTTAAGGATTTATATGGTGATCTTAAAAGTAGTGTTTCGCCTTTGCCAGTCTTGTCAAAGGAAGCAGAAGACACATGAGTAGTTTCCCTCATTATCTGCTATCAAATTCTGAGCAAGTTGACTCAACTGACTGAAAGGCTGCTGCTCATTTATTCTGCACAACAACCAAATAGATACAAGCAAGACATTGTTCTTCTTTTTTGAAGCAAGTCTGTCTCCTAATTGTGTGCTTAGACAGCATCTAGCACAGAAATTTGGAATCTCTACCCCCTCCTGTAGTGCAAATAATAATTCCAACAGCAGCATGCACTGAGTTCCAAAGTGTATTGTGTACAGTATGTGCCGTTTGGGGTCTTCTGTTTTGCTCTGTGGCGCTGGAAAACTGATTTCAAATGGGGATTATAAGAGTGGGAGAATTATTAATCAGAGGTTAAATCTTATCCAAAGAGCAATAGAATTCTTGCAGCTCTGACATCTTCACTGTCCTTGAGCTGTCAAATTGCAGAATAATAAAGCTTATTCTTTATTCTTCTGCAATGTATTATAAAGCTAAATCTTCCAAGATTATGCTTGCTTAATTGTAACTCTTCTTCATCCTGTCCTGAGCAGCATGAAAACTGGACCAAAATTTTCTCTGCTAGTATAAAGCTTTTCTACAGTTTTGGTGGCCAGAGACCCTGAGCAAGCCTTGCCATCTTCTTGCTTGTTCTAAAAAAGTCCAGTTTGTTACCTGTAAGTGTAGCATCAGAACAGGAGCTGAATAGATGTGGAAGGTATTGACAGCACCACAGCAGCAAAACTGAAATTGCTTGTTGTGGCTGTAAAGATAATGAATGCCACAACTATCTTTAAGCACTATAACAATTTTAAAAATCATTGTCTTTTGGGTTGATAGGTGCATTTTTCACTTGGGGAATATGTTCTGCTCTCTTAAATGAGGTTTAGTGGAGCGCAAGCATGTTCTGTGAGGTTTCAAGATTCCAAATTATTAATATCCTCACTCTGATTTACTTTTGTCTGTCCTCACTTAGAACAGGAGGTTTCTCTTTTTCAAAGGTATTTGGTATTGACCTACTCCTTTTGGCATTAGAGACTCTAGTAACCCAGCTGACCTCAAGAGTTTGGGCAGCTGTGGTGCATTGACCTTGGCTGGATGCCAGATGCCCACCAAACCGCTCTGTCACTCCCTGTTCTCAGTGGATGTGGGAGAGAAAAATAGATGGAAAGCAACACGTAGGTTGAGATAAGGCAGTTTATTCAGGCAGAAGTAAAAGATTGCATGTGCAGAAGCAAAGAGAAAACAAAAATTTTTATTCTCTACTTTCCACCAGCAGGCAACATCCATCCACTTCCTGGGAAGCAGGGCTCCAGCACAGGGAGGAGTTGCTCCAGAAGGCAAACATTGTGAATAACGAATGCTCCCTCACACCCTCTTTTCCTTAGCCTTCATGTCTGAACTAACATCACGTGGTTTGGAATATCCCTTTGGTCAGTTTGGGTCAGCTGGCCTGGTTGTGTCCCCTCCCAGGATCTTGCCCACTTCTGGCCTTCTAATGGGGGAGAATGCTGGAAGACAGGGCTGTGCCAGCACTGCTCAGCAGCAGCCAAAACTCCTTTCCAGATGCCAGTGCAAAGCACAGCACTGTGAGGGCTGCAGTGGGAAAAAATGAACATCATCTCAGCCAGACCCAAACACCAGCCCAAAGAGTTAAACTGGAGTGAGAAGCTTTGGACTGGGTTGGGTTTCTGTTTGTCAAGCACAGTTGGGGAATGAGGGTGGAGTATCAAAGCCATTCCTTCTTCTCTCATACTGATGACAGATTTATCATTTTGAAAACTAAGACAGAATTTATGATAAACTTTCATACAGTGAAAACAAAGTTTTTACGCCTCTGTAAACAGAAGGCAGAAGGAGAAGAAAGAAAAAAAGTTTTGACTTTAAACCCACCCCCCACAAATGTCCCATGTTCACACCCTTCAATAAAAACTAGTGCCTGAAACGTGTTCAAAGAAGTTTGATTTAAAGGAAGGGAATAAAACAGGTTTGATGAAGTTTGATTTAAAGGGATGGAATAAATGATACATGTCTGAAGATTGCCTTATAAATGATTAAGCAATGCTAAAAACTTCAACTCAGAAATCAAATTCATGGGCAAATTTGCTGGATGGCATATTCCATTTTTGAAATTTATGATGGAGATAGATATCTGTTATTTTAGAATTGATCTCCACCTCAGAATAAGATCTTTTTTTCTGACACCTGCTGGAGTTTTTGTTGGCACATTCAAGTCTTTACTGTCTACTACTGACTTTTTATTTCTATAACGTCTACTCCAAAAGGGTGACATTTCCAAGCAAATCTTCACTGTCAGCTTCCATTTGCATGCTTTGCCAAAGCTGATGTTTTTTTTCATCAGCACTTCCACAGAGGTAAATGGATTTTTAGTGAATCAGTGCTCCTTCATTTTCTGATTTTAAAGCATTATTGAGTAGGGAATGTAATACTTCAGTGGGAGAGCACTGTGGGCAGATGAACATCTCAAATTGATAAATAAATATCGAAGTGTTTGTTTTTAAAATAAATGCTGGGCAAGGCTGGGAAGTTTGGTTTAGTATTCAGAGGCACTGACAAATTGTGACCTGTTCCTTCTCATAGTAGCATACTAACTGAAACTGATGTTATGCTAAATAAATGGTTAAGCAAATGTCCTGTACTGAATGGCCAGCTCATGCTTAAGACTTTTTAGGCACGTGAGACCTAATTAAACCACGAAATTCTGGCAAAACAGTAATTCCATTCAATTGTATTTTCAGTTTTAAGTTGTGTCCCCCCCCCTTGAATTGAATCCCTGTCTCCTGTGAGTCTGAACTCCATAGGGATCTTTCCTGGCTGAAGCAGAAATGTTCCCTTTTTGTAGGATATTGCAAAATCTCCCTTAGGAGATTGTTCCTGTCCTAGGTAGATGGAGGGGACTGCTGAATTCCCAGAGCTAGATGGGGCCTGAAACAGGTGCTGCCTGGAGGAACAGAGGAAGGCTGAGACTACTGTATGTGTGGCTCAAGTGCTGGTGCTGCCCCTGGCAGCTGTAAGGAGTGTCTTTCTCCATCCCTGGCCACAGATCTCCTGCGTCCAGAGCAGACACAGGGATGCCCTGGCAGCAGCTGGCAGGCAAGGCGAAGGTGTAACAAGTAGTGGGCAGACATGCAAGAGCCATAGCATGATTTAGGCAGGGGGTAAAGGAGACAGGTTCAGTCCAGAAAGGGCAAGGAGAAGAAGGAGGAGGAGGAGGAGGAGGAGGGACGTCTCTGCAGTTTTTGAGACTATACAGGGCACTGCAGGGAATATCATGTCTGTACTTAGCTATGCCCTTGTAAACCCATGATAAAACACTTGAATTGTATCCTCATCTGGGGTAAATTACATTAGAAGCACTAACTCCAGAGGCATTGTTTTAATTCATTCCAGCTGAGCAGTCGGCAGAGAAGAGATGTGGATGAAAGATGCAAGTGCAAATTACTACTATTTTTGTTTTACCATGACATGTATGTTGTATTTCCTTGTTAGATATATTGCAGTTTATTGTAGCTGCTGATCGTTGTTGTTTCTTATTTTAGCACAAGAAAAAGATCTCTGCCTTTGAAAGACATGAAGCACAGGACTAATAAAATATCAGACACAGTACAATAGCAAACTCCTAAAAAGGAGATAAAACAGATTACACAAAATAGCATGTGGTAGGTTTTACGAATAAATAAATGGCTGTACCTAAATTTTTAATGATGAATCAAGACCTTGATGATTCATTGAAAGATTGGAGCTGTATGGACTAAGGCTTATTCTGGAGACAGAGCAGGAAGGAACAAAACTCTGTATTACCCAGGTGCCAAAGAGAAGGGTTATAAATTAAGATCTGATCACACAGTCACAACAGCAATAAAATGGCAGCCCTTGATACTGTATTAAAATCTTGGCTAGCATGCACAGAAAGAAGGGGAACCCACTCAGGTGTTTAAGAAAGCATACTAATAGATTCTAATCTAGCTCAGGTTTTAAGATTATTCTAATTAGAGTCATTTGGGTTTTTCTTCTGGTTATTGTTAGACACGTAAATTTAATTACCCTGCAAAAAATTGGTCCTGGACACAAAGATAGGAAAGACAGACAGATCTATACTGGATGCTTGTGGCCAACTGTGAATTATTAGAAAGTTACAGAGAATGTCAGGGACTCTAGGAGAAGTAGCTGTAAAGTAGGCATCAAACCCAAGACCTGCATGACCCTGGCTGTCAGGATCATTAGGATTCAGTCCTTTGCTACAGGTTAAAGGGATTAAAAGGGTAGAAGCAGCAGTACTGTTATAGGAAATTGTTCAGTACGCAGTGGGGAAGCTAATTCTCTCCTTGCTTTCAACCAAGATGGAAAATAATTAAATAAAGGGAATAAATTTAAGGTGATATATCTTCTGTCAGGACTGCAGAGAGTTGGGATAACATGGTAAAATAGATCAGAAGAGGTAGAGATTTTCAGGACAGGACATAAAATTTAGAAATGTAATATGTATTTATTTAAGTGGTTTCTGTATGTTTGCCTTAATTTTGCTGCTTTGAAAAGTCTGTTTTCCAGTTTTAAAGAAATTTAGCAGTTGTAGGCCCCTATACACCTCAACAAAAGAATATCATGGGATCTTGGACAAATTCAAATAAAGCCTACTGTTCTCATTTGAATGCTCTGAATGTCAATCTGATTTCTGCTGATAGAGCTGGCCCTTCTAGTATTTGTTTTAGGCCTGATTTTTAGTTTTGCATCAAGTATCCCCCTGGCAGAATTATGGTCAACAAAGGAAAGACTGCCTCTTCATTTCTATATCGTATTTGACATGTGTAGGTTTGGCTGTACGTATTAAAGTGTTGTGGTTTGGGCTTGCTGGTATCCCCCACCTGAACCATTGTCTCATTGCTCATGGTTGAATTAATGATGTGAATGTCTAAGAAGCCATCAGGTTCATAAATCACCAGAAATGAGAGGGATAACTCATAAAAGTCTTTTCCTTTTGTTTAGCCATTTATCATTTTGCTTGCACATTAATAAACAGAGCTCCCCTGAGGTAAGCCATAGGAAGAAAGATTTTTCTTCCTAATTTTCCTCAATCGTAGCCAGTAGATCACAAATGAAGAGAGCGGACTTGTCACAGTGTGCTGGTGTCTCCCTCTACCCATCACTGATAACAAATAAATCCCATGAAGTACCCTGGTGGGTAATTATTTTTGTTTCCATAACAGGTGCCAGGTTTCCAAGTCCGAGGTTGTCAGCTAGACCGAGCCGTAAGCGTACGTTGTCCATATCCCCCCTGTCTGATCACAGCTTTGACCTTCAGACCATGATACGGACATCTCCTAACTCCTTGGTCACCATTCTCAATAATTCTCGTAGCAGTTCGTCAGCCAGTGGCTCTTATGGCCACTTATCTGCAAGTGCAATAAGGTAAGAATTGTATTTTCTACATGAATTGTGTATTCTCATTTATGTGTCACACACACACAAATGTTAACGTATACTCACATCTTTAAGTAACTTGTGGGGGTTTTTTGTGAATACGTGCATTTTGCAGTTTCTATAATGTGTATTCACCTGAACTTAAAGTATAAAATATTATTTTCTTGCTCAGAAAGGTAACCAGAAGGAACTTTTTGGCCTATTACTGTCCAGTGCAGATAATATTTTTGTCTGACCAGTAGGAATAGTGTGTGTTTTTGAGTCCAGGAATCCATTTTCAGAGAAGAAACTCTAGGATACGCTTGTGACTTAATTCACTTGGGTTCTTCTAGCTATAGATATGATGGACAGTGAAATGTTCCTACATTACAATCATCAGAAAGTAAAGAAGAGAAATATGGTACTGTTCAATTCAAATGTTTGGCTTTAACTTTTGGGTATTCATCTCCAATTTTTTTTTTTTTTTTCATGTGTTGAAAGATATGACATTCTCTGGCTAATTTTTTTTCTCTTTTTTTTGTGGCACCGAGGAAGTACTGTCATCAGAAATTCTGTGATTTTGACTTGGCTGCTTCACTTGTGTGTGCAAGAAAATAGTCAGAAATGGTTGTTCTGGAGGCAGAAGAGCAGAGTAGCAAATGAAGAGATGGACAGAAGTTGTACAGAGAAGGGAAGAAAAATAGGGCACAAAGGCGAGGACACTAAAGGAATAGTGTGAAAACAAAAGAGTGGAAGAAAATTAAGAGCTGGAGCAGGAAAAATGGAGATGCAACTGCAGAACATTTTTGTATTTGTAGCATGGCTATATGTTAACTGAGAAAAGCTCCTTTGGTATTCTAAAATAAAATCCCCCACCTCTCCAAAGTGTCAGAAAATGTTGGGCTTGCAGTTATAACCCTCAAAGAGTGCTTCTGGGCCCTGGCTTAACAGCAGCTTCCACCTTCAATTTGCAGTGAGGCAAAGGAGCAAGTCCCTATAGCAGTTTCTTGAGATGGGGCACCCATTTTAGGCAAGGCTCAAAAACACTACCAAGATAATGGGTTTGTCCCCTTGTGTGGGCTGTTCACTTAAAAAGTCAGATTTGATGAGCATCGTGGGTCCCATCCAACTCAGAATATTCTGTGAAATCTTGAAATGCTTCTGTGGCAAAAATGACACATTTACAGCTTTGAAAACAGGCTATGGGGATTTTCACTCCTGGAGAAGATGGGGGGCACACAAGTGGTGTGTTAGAAATCATGAGCCTGATAAACTCTGAGAGTGACAACACTGTAAATATTGATATTTTTGTAAGTGCTGTGTTTTCCTTTTTAAGCACTTGTAAACAGTCATGCTTCGTAGCTCTGATGTACTTGAGTAGCTGTGTAGTAGTTCACAGGTACAGTGTCATAGCTCTGTGAAGTACAACTTCGCAGTCAATGGAGCCATGGTCCCAGTTATGAAGCCCCTTAATGAAGAATGCGATTTATGTCAGTGGCTGTCAGCAGTTGGACCACATCTGTCAAATACATGTAACTGTGTGGAGGTGTGCTATCTGCACTGTCATTAGGGTGGGATGGCACTTAATAACTAAATTCCTTTCCCATAACTTGTGACTTTGGTAAAGAAAATAGTGCATGAAAGTTGGCATAGTCTCTGCAGTGGAATAAGTCTTCTCTCCTTTCACTTCTCCAAAACAAAGCTGGAGTCAGATGAATAGTTTTGTTGAAGACAGTTGTGGAACTGGAGAGAGTTGTGGGCAAAGACTGAGTAAGGATTCTAGGGAGCCTTCAAAGTGAGTCTTGTGAACTGGTGTCACTGAAGAAAACAATGCTTGTGTGGCTGAACCTGTGGTTGACCAAAGCTTTCAGCCCCTCTTGGTCATACTTCCCAGGAATGCATAATACAGAATTTCACATGATTTTGAATTAAGATTTTTTTTTTTCCATTTTTATAAGGGTATGTCTATTCAGCATGCAAATTTGGAAATGTATACCTCCATTCTTCTCAGTTGAAAGGAAGGAAAGGGACAGCTCTTCTTCCTGCTTTTCAGCTCACCTCTGTTGGTACCCTTTTAACTTCTCCAGTGTGAACCTGTCTATATAAACCAAAATAAACAGTGATGTAAGGTATTAAATACAAACCACATTTAATTTCCTTAATAAATTCCAAGACTAAATGCCAACAGGACTGTCACTAAAACCTAATTTATTATCCACTGTCTTGCAAATAATGCATTCAGCACAAGAACTGTTATATTGAATAAAACCATAGGTTCATCCCATTTAATATCCTGTCAGCAACCATGATCAAAGTCTATAAAGAAACATTTCCTGGTGTAAAATCCCAGCTTCTGGAAACTTGCAGGTTAACGTCATCAGAGTTGCTGCAAGAAAATGGTACAATTCAGCAAGCCACTAGATGGAATTGCAAGACAGGAAGGATTTATACTTCCTATAATATCAGTAGCATTAACTATACTTAACATTACACAATCCTTCTACTTCTTGATATTGTTTCCCATCTTTTTTAATTTAGTCCAAATAGTTTACACTTGGCAGCATTCTTCATGGTAAATACCTATCTAATGCTGAATATTTCCAAAAAACATCAGCAAGGTTATTAATTTATCCAAATGAAGTTAGGGAAGAAGAGATTTTTCTGTACAAACTAGAAGAGCTATTGCTTACCTTTTTTACTGGGAAGCTGAACTTTGCCAGGAATGTTGCCTAGAAGATGTAGATGTGATCTTTGCTGTTCTTGAGAAATTGTCCCATTCAGCCAAGTGATAAGCCCTTAAGAGGTTTCTATTAGCATGTGTTAAATAAACGAAGCACTCAGTCCAGGGCCCACAGAGGGGAAGGAGGACCTTTCCCTGCAGCTGCAGCTCTGGTACCTCCTTGGGAAGCCTGTGGAGTCTCAGCTGTCTGTCCAGCCATAACAGTTTTGTGAAACATAAAGTAGTCTTTAGAGGAGACAGGAGACACCCCAGAAGCTGTACAAGCTAAGCAAGTTGGTGTGAGATGCCTTTCTATAGCACAATGTAGACTTGCAGCAGCAGAGAGAAAAGGCTGCAAAATAAAGCACTCAGAAGTCAGTCATTCGGAGAATGAAGGTACTGCCCCCTTGTGATTGTGCTCTGATACCATCTTTAACTTCAGGGTTGCACGGTTTTTGTAGGGCCCCTGTCTTCTTCAGTGCACAGCCTGAACATCCTGAACATCCTCTGTGGATCAGTGAGGGCCACAGGACACTGCCTCACCTGTTCCAGGCAGCCTGAAAGGGAAGGGAGCCTCGTACCTGGTTGTTTGCTCCCTGGAGGGCCTCGTGTGCTCCTGCATCACAGTTCCAGACTGATACTGGGCAAACTGAGTTAGTCCAAAGTGTCTGCCAGGCTCAGTTTGTCTTCTGGAGTCCCAGCCTACCACTCTTAAGTCTTCAGTTGAGTCAAATTACTCACAGCTATGACTTGAAGATACTGACAGCTGTTTTGGACACTTCATATGCTGTGTCATGTTTACTAGCCCAGATCTTCTTGCCTGAAATTGGGTGACCTCAATGAGTGACACTTTTTGCCTCCATCTTTCTTTGATTCACATTCCTGTGCAAAATGAATCCTTCCCCCTCACCTCAGAGGGAGGTTGAAAGCATTAATGTTTTGTGAAGCAATTAGATTATACAGTGATGAGCACAGTGGAGAAGCTCAGGAGGGTGTCAGTAATTATTTATTCACTGATGGTTTAAATACAAGGGAAGGAAGGCCTATGGGCATTACTCTGGGCACAGAGAAGAAAAATACCAGAGGACCTCTTGCTGAAGGCTACCGTGTGTCTTGTGGACTGAATGAGTTAAGAATCATGCAGAGGGGAAAAGGGGTGTGCTGTCACATAACTAAAAGCTTATAAAGCAAAATAAAAAGTCAGCACATGAAGATGTGGGCAGGTTTACTTCTGTTATGTTTAATTTTGTGGGTTCAATGCTCTTTTACACTCATTTTTGTAAAGGTGCTGCTTGTGTTAAGAAAGTGTCTCCAGAACCTCACTGGTCTTTGCACTGGCTAAAAAAAGAGGCTGAAAGAGTACATCCTGTGCTTCACACAGCTTTTCAGCATTGGATCCTCTGTATGAGCACTGTGGGATGCTGAGGATGAAATCAGGTGAAAAGAGCCACATTTTGGTCTCTGTTTGTACAAAGCCAAGCACAGAAGGGCTCTGGTCTTTGACATGGATACTACTGTAGTTTGAATAATAAATACTAGTAGTTTAATGCAATCCAGAGAGAGCTTGGCTTGGCGGGTGCTTTGCCATTGTCAGCTGGCAGTGTAGTGCTGTATCCTGACTACTGGCTGAGTACTTGAAAAGGAGATGACACTCCTGCTGACAGCTTATAGTGGATCTCCTTTAGCACACCAGGTAGAGCTTCTACTTTGTGCATTTGAAAACACCTGGTTTAGGTCTCAGCTGGGAGAGATTATGCAGAAAGGAGGTGTGTGAAATAGCATCAAATGAGGATAATCCTTCATTTGACATTTACTCATTTGGTTACCTGCCTCAGTCCTGCAGTGCAGCACCCCTGCTATTAATCCTTTGTCAAGACGTACTTAATGTTCTATCTGCTACCTGTGACAATTATTAGACTTTGCACTTCAGTAGCACTTCTTTTTGAGAGACAGCGTGGTTTAGAGTGAGTATAGAGGGGGTAATCACTTCCCATGATATTAAGAGTACTGATTCAAAACCTTTACAAAAGATTAACTGGTCTTTAATAAACACAGGAGGCTGGGACTTCATGTTCCGTAAGATTTGAAATTTAGAACCTCTAGTCCCTTGGCAATGCTGTGATACCAAAATTATAAAGTCAGTCAGAAAATGATCTGAATTCCCTGTCAGATCCAAGGTGTTTAAATCAGTAGTTCCACCTACTACAAGAGACTTTCTTTGGGTCTAGGCAGATAAAACTGGGAATATAACTTAGCTGTCTCATAACCTGTGAAAATTCAGTTTCATGTGAGCAGAAGAGCCCTTTGGGATCTCCTTGAAGGTTTGAAAGAAACTGAGAAAACACAGTAGCACTTTCTTTTTTCCCCATGAGCTGCCCTGTTTCCCTGATAGTATCAGAACAATTAACATAGCATGGTTAATTACAGCCAGACTCTGGCTGCTCTGGCTCCCATCACTTTGCTCTGAGTTGATCTGAAGCATCAGGGAATGGTGGAAAGGATATTTTCACAAAAAGCACTAGAAAGGGATAGCTGGGTTTCTAGGGTGAGCTTAGACAGCAGTGGATTAACATCAGTGAAGAAGAGTTGTATTTCTCCAAGCAGGTATTGGATTCTTAGTTACTTCCTCATCTCATATAAGCTCCTCGTATAGAATGCTTGCTGTATAATGAGTCAGTGCATTGTATCTAGAGATGAGTGCCTAGGTAATAATTTCTCCAGTTTTCCTTTACAAACACAAAGAAAAAATCAAGAGAAAAATAAAAATAGAATTAAGATATCCAAATGAAGTACAAAGATATCAACAGAGAAAAGTGAAAGTATCTTTAGCAGAGAGACCAACAGTCTAATTATACTCTGTTGAAAAAAAAAAAAAGGAAATAGTATCCTTTTATCAGGTTTAAATTATCCAGTTTTTGAATTTAACAGAATGTCTCATGGTTATAAGACAGGAAGCCCTCATGTTCTCAATCCTCCTTCTTTATTCAATATTTTATATATTCTTATTATGTCTCCTCTTATTCATCTCCTTTCTGATGTTGTTTTCAGTCTGCTCTTTAGAGTTCTTGCATTGTCTTTTCTGCTGATACTGTCTGAAAGTCTCCTTCTACTACATGCAATAATATTCCAGGGGAGGACCAGCAATTCAAATGCACCATGATTTTTTCTAGTTTTTTTTTCCCCTGGCCAATTGTTTTAACATGTTTTTTCCATAGCTTCATGTTGATCAAATTTTCATTCCTTCATTGAATTCTGCATTGAGACAAGCAAGTGCTTCTTGTCATTTGTCTCAGTTAATTTAGAACCAGTGTATGAGTAGCTCTGACTCCATTTCAGTATCGATATGCATCTTGCTATCAGTATTGCTCATTCATCTAGCGTACTGGGCTCTAAAGATAACCACTTAGCTTTCACCATGCTGCTCAAAATAATTTTGTCACATATGCAGATATAATTTTTTCATTTCTCAACTCCATGCTCAGATTGCTGACAATTGCACTATGAAACAGAAGACCCCATCTGTGAATTTGTATCTAATCTTTACTTAAATCCGACTACTTTAATTCTTACCTTTGATTGATGTTTTAGACTGTAAGTTGTAAGTTTGTATATTTCTGTAACTATATCTGTGTAAAAGGACACAATCAGATGCTGGTTAATGAAGTTAAAAAAGACATATTTAGCATAGCACAGGTAGAACAAAATACATTCACAGCAATATTTTGCAAGAAGCTTGTTATGATAGAATGTGTAGGATAAAAAGTTTAATGATGTAATTATTATTATTATTATTATTGTAATTAGCATTTATAGGTTTTTTGTTGTTTTATTATCACTCTTACTGAGATCTGGCTAAGTTAGATACAGAGCTGACTTTGACTGAAAGCCTTTCTTACATTAAAAGCTTTCTAATTAATTGCATGCAATATGTTGTAAATGAAAGCTTTGTTTCAGTTCAGACTGAGTCAAATTCAGTCTGAGTGCAACCCCTCTGAAACAGGTCCTACTCTAACTAGACCTTCACATATGTGCAATATAGGGCTTTATTCTCCATGGTCTTGTACTGTGGTTAATCTAAAGAAGGGAATATAATGCTCTATCCTGCAATAATAGCTTCATTTCATACCTTCTTTCAGGAAGTGTGAATGACAGAGAAGTGCCACAAAGTGAATAAAAGTGAAATTCACCAGTATTACAGAAAGTTGCATCTGTATCAGGCTCTGTGGAAATATAACCATGCAGCTGGCCTCCTGCACAAAGCTCATGTAGATTATAGGAGGGTGACATTCAGGGACATTGTTTCAGAGGTCACTCACACCTCGTGTTAGAAAGTGGTGGATGCTTCTCACCAGAAACACCAGAACCATGAATGGCAAGATTTCTGCCTTTGGAAAGTGCAAAATCTAAGGAGCTGAGCAACATAAAGAATGCAGACTATGCAGGCACCTATTGCATGCACATTTACATGTACAGGTGCACCTATATACAAGTGAGATTACGTATACATGCCTGTAAATCTGTGTCACAGATCTTCTAATTAAAAGCCCGTTTGAAGCAACTTGCTCCAGACCAGCTCAGTGTTGCTCAAAGAGTTTAAAATCATTGAATCCAGAGCAGTATTAGTTCCAGCAAAGTTCTCAAGCTAAGACAAGTGTGCTGGAGTTTAGCACTTCATTACTTCATTTTCAGACCCTAAAAGCAAGTATTAATTAGCACTTTGAATGTAATAAATTTTACCAGGTTTAGAAGCCTGAAAGTGCTTAGCCATGAATTTAATTCAACATTATGTTTGCTAGAAGCAGCATCAGCTTGCATGGAGGGAGCACAGATAAATTATGCAAGGTACCATTAATTCAAAGTCCAGTTAGGATACTAAGGATTCCTTCACAGGAATAATCCAGTGAGAAGGACAAAGCTGACAGTGCTGTCTGAGCACATAAGGTTAATCAGCGTGGCCCCACTGCTCTCAGTGAAACGATGCCATTTTACTCTGGGTATGGCAATATATTCATGAAGAAAAATTTCACCTAGCCTAGCAGATAAAACAGAATAGATAATAAGGTAAGCTGAAGAGAAACTACAAACCACAGACTGTTAATTTTAAACTGGTAATAGAAAGTAAAAAAATAAAAAGGAGCAATGATGTATGTGAATTGAATGCAATTGTACAGTGATGGTTATTATCTGATGAAAACTGGAAAACCTAGTAAAATACATGCTCTAATTTATTAGATGCAAGATATGTCTTTTTATGAATTCATTTAGATGACTTGTCTCTAAGTTAATGATTTTTAATGCACCATGTCAACATTACAAATGCAGAAGGATATTTGAAACCTAGTCATTTTTGAAATATTTTTTCAAAGGATTTCAAGTCTCATACCTGCATTCAAGATTACAGTATGTCTGTGATTCATAGTCAAAGTCTGTGTTTCATAGCCAAAGTTGGGTATTGTTTTCCCCTGTACTTGAGTAACATGCCATAAAAACTACTGATGACTTCTCTACATTGCCTACTCAAAGCACAATGTTGTCAGTTAAAAAATTCAGGGAGAAGAACAGAATTTAAAGCACAATTTTTTATTACTAGAAGTATTACATATATTGTGGGTAAACTGCTCCAAACAGAAGTGCATTTTGAAGTCTTCCTGTAATGCTGTTTGGTTTTTGTTTTGTGTCTAAGATACTTGAAACAGTAAGAGTTTCTCAAATCTCTTAAGGGCTGCAAGGCTGCCAAGTGATTTGTCACTCATGTGTCCTGAGCAATTTATCATCATTCACTCTTGCAGGTTGGTGCCATGAGGAGAAGTAGAGGACAAAGTTAGAAACTTCTTTTTACTCAGTCCTGTGTGTTTGCAAGGAATGTACTTAATTCCTGTTTCTGCCAACTCAAACAACAGGAGATGGTTTTCTTACATATTGTTACTGGTTGCTTCTTATCTTCTGCATCCTTGTCTAAGGAGAACTCACTGGCTTGTTTTCTTCTACACCTCTTCTGGGGTCTAACTATGAGTCTGTCCTGCTGACTGTCCACAGCTTTTCGCATCTGAGTATGCAGTGTTCCTGGCTCCATCTTATAGATGTACATTTTTCCATCAAAAGATCTATATAAACTTCTATGCATGAAGTCAACTTACGCAGATTCTCTCAGCACCCATGGCTCAGCTCCCAGCCATGCTTACATATGTCCTGTATTTCGAATAGTGGCTCCTACATGGCAGTTTATCATGGGATGAATGAAGCTGTTTCCTCTATTAGGTTTTATTTTTAAAAAAACAGCAGATGAGCACGTGAAAAGCTATATATGGTCACTGTTAACTTGTGACTTGTATTATGACTTACTTGAGATTACTGTGTCTGTAAGACCCAGGTTTTAGGATGGCACTTAAGGACTTGCTGAAGTCAGTCCCTCTTCTGAAGTATTTAAGAGTTATTAGGGTGCTTTCCTGAACAATAGCTGGGTCCACTAGTAAAACAGAAAGGTGCTTGTTTGCCTCTCAACAACTTTCATAAACAATTTATAAGGACTTTGGAAATAGAAATGAAAAACTGAAGGTGAAATCCTGGCCTGGTCTTAGTAAAGGATAAAAGCATCACTGAATTCAGTGAGTCCTGATATTCTTCCAACATTAGTGGTTTCCTACTAACCCAGATTTCTGTTTCCCTTGTTCACAGGCTTCATGCAACTCTTAAGGGACAATGAGCCAAAATGGTGACAACTGTACCTACTTGAATATGAGTATTATATATATTGTGGGAAAACAAACAGAAGTGCATTTTAAAGTTAACTAGGTGTTATCCTAGTTTGTGATGATCAGCTTTATTGAACATGAAGGCAGTCCACCTAGAAATTACTTAGCCCTTTCTTGAACTGGGGTTCTTTTTGGAGGGATTTTTATAATTTGGTGTAAGTCCCTGATGGCAAGAACAGGTGATGGAGGCTGTACAGCAAACAGGGAGTGCCAAGGCCCTTCCATGAGTCAGGAAGGGCCTGCATGTCCCTGTGCAGTGCTGGTTGCAACCTCCCTCGTGAAGTGAGTGTTAGGATTGTGAGTGCAGCACCCAGACATCAAAGACCCTTCAAAAGGCCAAAAGGCCTGAAGCCCTCTCCTGCCCCATGGTCTAGATGGAGACAGTGTGTCTCACTACACCCCACATTCCTGTCCGATGACCTGTTCTACATTGTTTTATTTCAAAAGATGCTGGACAGCTGGGGTACTACAAGAACAAGCAAAGAAAAAGATCAGAAGTCTGAAAAATTATATGGATGAATTGAAATAGAGTTTACCTGGTTTTTTTTCCAGACTGCACAGGAAGAAGGCATAGAAATAATTTCCAATATTTGAAAAAGAAAAGAGAAAGGGGAAGGCAGATAATGAGTGCTACGTGGAATAACAAAGTGCTAGATCTTCAGTTGACACAGGAAATACTTTAGACAGAGGATAGGAAAGAAACTTTTAATAAGTATTATACTAAACATAATATGTTTCTATATGAATAAATAAAGATACCCCAAAGAAACAAATTTATCTTTCTGAAGTTTAAAAATGTAGGAAAAAAACCTCCAAAAAACATCAGAAATATCCCACTGGGTAAAACTAAGGGTGTTACTCCAGTTAGTGTGTCTCTGATGGTGCAAACAGGGGATTCTATTTAAAGAAGCACATGAGCCCCCCTGCTTGCTCACTTTTGTTCTCTTAGTGCTTTCCCAGCATTTAGGTTAGCAACTCCCAAAGTATACACTCTTGCTTGTTCTCTTCAGTATTTCTTTATGGACATGTTGTCTTAGGATTTGTCTAGTCACATATGAACCTGCTGGCTATGTCTGCAGCTATTCCAAAAGTTCACAAATGCTTTTTTTAAACTCTTTCAAGTTGTTCCCCTATGTCTTTCATTAAATGCTCCCTCATTACCATGCTTAGGAAGCTCTTGTCCTAAAACCTTGCAAAGCAGAACCAGAAAGGGGAAAGCACTCAGATACTTGTGCAAGTCTTCCATGCATCTTTGTATTTTATAACACAAAGAGGGTGCCTTCAGAGACTTTGGGAAGAAAATTACTGTGATATAGTGAGACAATCCTTGTAGTATTCACAAAATTGAAATCTCTTCATTTTTTGCATTCTTAGGCACACCTATGCAATGCATAGGAAAGAAGGATTTTTTCCTGACTAATTCACAGATGTTTTGTGGTAAATTCCGCAGCTGTGACCAGAAACTGAACGACCTTGTTAGCAGGACAGCCACAAAGTAGCCACAAAGTTTGGTTTTGATTATAATGTCTGTTTTTCTTCTTCTTGAAGTCTGTTCTTTAAAATTTGATGTGCTCATGTAATTGCAATGTAGTTCACTGCCCTGAATTACCTCCAGTGAAGGGAGTTTGAGACTTTGCAGATGAGGAGAAGAGAGACAGACAGACTGACAGACAGACACAGAAGCCCACTATATGATAAAATAAATGATATCACTGATGGGCTTTTCTGTCAGTGTATATGAGTTATTGAATGCTTAAGCAGAAATATTATATGTTTCTTCTAGCCCTTATTCCTCATAAAACTCAACAACTAAAAAGATAACTGGCATGTAATTTTTAGTGGCCATACATGCTTTCATCTTCTTTTCCTTTTCTAGTTTGTTTAAAAGTCTGAAACAGAAATACAAATTAAATTCCCTCCAGTGGTATAAATTTTCATATCTCAGTAGGTAGATGGATGGAAAAGATTCCTAGTTCATTTACATTTCTGTGAATCCAAGATTTTTTGGAAGTGGCTGGTGTTTGGAAAATATGAACAGTTGGGGCAGGAATCTCATGTACTTCTGGCATTTGGATTTTGGGAGTCTTGAGCTCTCCTTGTCTGAAATGCAGCCTCTTAAAACTATCTTAAAAGAAACATGACTCAAAATGAGGCCTCTGGAATTACTCCTTGTTGGTTGTTGGTTTGCTACTTTCAGGTTTTTAAGCATGAATTTCAGGTGGTTCCTGAGTGACACTGCATTTATAAGCCGACATGTTGGAACAACTGGAGAAGGGCAGCTGGTGCCACTGTCCACCGTTCCTGCTGGTGCTGGCCGCCTGGCAAGGAGGAAGCAGTGTGAGCTTGGCAGAGCCAGCAGGAGAACATATGGTCAAGGCTTGCTGGTCAAGGCAGAGGGATCACATGGGGCTCTGGGCTACAGAGATTCCCCATCCATCCTGTATTCAAGAGTTGCTGAACAAAGTGCCGTGAAAAACTTTGAGAAGGAGGGCAGGAATCCAGGCCTTCTCTTCCCAATAGAGCACACCATGCCAGCACAATGTTGAGAGCTTTGATTTATTTTTCTGCTTTTTGGCCCTCAACATTAACTTCATTGTATGGTTTCTGAAAGGCAGAGAAAGACCTACCACCTTCTGTTCTCTTCAGAACCTTCTGATCTGTTCAAATCAGAAAAATCCTTCCAGGCTGCCCAGTGACAGCATCTTGCATGTGAATGACATTAAACCCAGCCAGGTCAACTTGCCTTATGAGGAGCTCTCCAGAAATAGCTGGAGAGAATTGTTATTTGAAGGCAGCTATCTGAGCTATTTAAGAAGTCACTCTGATGGCTGAACCATTGTCTCCATTTCTGAGTTACTCCCCTTAGCTGTGCTGGCTATTCCTCTGCTCCCTCACAATCACCTTTTCATTTCATTCTGAGATGTTTGAAGTTTGGAGGTAGAGGGAATGAAGTGCAGGTTTTCAGGCTCCATAGGAAAATCCTAGTCCCTTAGACTCAGCCCTTGCTGATGAGCACAGGGTAAAAGAAAGATACTAAAGAAAAAAGGATTCCTCCTTCCCCTAGCACATCTGTCCAGCTTTGTCTTAATGCATCTGCTGCTGGTGTCACTGTTTTCCAGTAAGGACTTCTAGCTAAGACAATGTCTGTCTCCTATACTGTACTTTAAAATTTTGTCAGTGCCTGGCTTAGCATCCTCTTTGTGGATACTGCTTATACAGTGTTAAGATAGATGTAGATAAAAAGGACATCTCTAGCAGGTAAAATCTATCCTTTTGGTGGAGGCCATTTTAATTTATGTCGGCGGGGGAATAACAAGTATACTTACTTAATGTTTAAGCACTGCACTGCTTGAGTCATACCATAGTCTTTTTAGCATGTAGGGTCTGAAAGACATGACAGAAGTTTTGAACCAGGACTTGAAAAGCTAAGTATTGTTGTGCATGGTCAAATGGGAAAAAAAAGTCAAAAAAATCCCCAAAACTCAACCTGTATTTCCAGTGTGTCTATGTGCTTGGAACTGCCAATGAAATCAGTCAATTTTTTTTTTTTTTTCTTTTAAACTGACTCATCTGAAGGGTGAAAGTCTCCTAGGCTTTAACCACTCACAGAGAAAGAAATAAAATACCTCATCCAAACTGTTTGTGTCTCGTGTTTGTTGATCTTGGTGAATTTGACTGCATCTTCAGGATGGTGCCGTCTAGTGTTTGAGTGTCTGAGGTGAACTCAGTGTATGTGTGGAAGCAAAAAAGACCAGGTTATAGTAAGGAGGCTTTATTTTTTTTTTCAACCTCATGTATGGCAGTGTAATTGTGTTTTTTTTAATGAACAGACCAGAGTAGTTACACTTAGTAATGTTTGTTCACTAAAAAGGAAAAGGGGTGTTAAATCATTATGTTCTTTGATGAATGGCTTGTACACTGAAGAATAAATTGAACAAACTGGCATAGAGCTCAGTGAACATGAAATCAGCTATTAGAAGAAAGCTTGTGAACAAATTCTGAGCCTGATATGCATCTTTTGATTAATGTCCTATTAATCATCCATAGTGGCTACCTTAGCTAAGTCGTGCTGTAATCATTCATGGTTGCTTACAGGAACACTAGCAGGGACTATAGAGCTTCAATAACTGAATATTATTACTGATTTCTCCCTAACTCTTGCTGTGAACAATTACTGTTTTCACTACGTTTCTGCCTCCCTTTATTAGAAGGAATACAATGCAGAATGAAAAGGGAGTTCCTTAAAGACCAGTAAAATTCTCCCAGGGTATTCTTAATGATATTCTGTCCTAAATGGGCAAACTATTGTAATGCAGAGTTCTCACCAGGAATAATAGTAATGTAATCACATTGAAGCTATCTTTTTATGGACTGTACTCAAACAGACAAAATGTATAGTCATATTAATGAACAGAGAATTTTTGTGGAATTATTACTTAAAATGGTTGAAATTATTTTGGCTTTTTGTATTACAGTATTTTCAGTTAATGTACTTAGCAGCAACAGCAATTAAGACTCCGGACTCTTAATTTGGATAAATTTGACATTAGAAGAAGCCTTGATTCTTGGAAGGTATAATGCCCACACCTCTCTCTTTGGAGACCAAATGTTTTATATTCCTGTGGCTTTTTTGAACTCTGATAGTTCAGTGTATTTTTTTTTTAATCAATGAAATTATTTTTCTTTTTTTTTTTTCTCTTTATGGCTTGAAGTTATTGGCAAATATTTACAGGAGGATCTCTTACTCCTGTGTGTGAAGACTTAGTTCCACACCATTTATTTCTCAAGTGTGACACAAAGAATGCTTTTGCACTACCCACGGAACAGGTCCTTAGATGGCAGCGTAATTTCCTTCTAAGTCACTGTGGTCTGGGAAATACGGTGAAGTAATGAAGTGATGACAGGTATTAACATGCATAATGGGCTTTAATAGACATTTAATGTTGTTTTACTGGAAGAAGGAGAAGTGCTTTCCCATTGGAATATTTCTACATTGGAAGTCATTGATCACCAATTTCAAAGGGGAAAGGTTAATCCATCAGTTTCTGTAACCAAACGGCACTGATGGAAATTCTTTAGGTGACATTCTGGATGAACTGAGCTTTCCATCTTTGCAAACAAATGAGTGATATGACAAGCATGGTGTTCAGAACGCATTTAACCAATTGATTTTCTCTCCTCTTGTAATAAGATCTAGAGACATATGAAAGAGAGTAGCATGAGCCAAGATTAAAGGAACTGCTTCATACACGCGAACATAGGGGAACTGCATTATCAATAAAAGTACTATAAAGCATGTAGGCACCCATTCTTTTTCTTTATATAAAGTTTGTTATTGCAATAAATAGCTGTTATTGAACTGCCTGCCTTTTATTTCAGTTTTTCTGAATTTTATTTCGGTCAGCTTTCTGTGGTTTCCTGGTAGAGGTTAGGAAAAAATGTTATGTTTTGTTATTGGTATCATTTTTGTACTCACTAGTAAATCCAGGGCAGGCCTGGATTTAAAATCAGGATTTATCATCCTTTGGGGCATGAAGGGGATATGAGGGGGAGGGGGAAATCTGGCTTCAAGTAGTTTAAAGATATCAAATATGTTTTAAAGTTTTAATCTGTATGGTTCCTTACCATAATGATCCTCATCTTTTTCCTCCCTCTTCCCTCCTTTTTCTCCCAAATTCAGCCCTGCTCTGAGTTTCACATACCCTCCTACACCAGTATCCCTCCAGCAAATGCATCAGCAAATTATAAGTCGTCAGCAAACCCTAGGTTCAGCCTTTGGACACAGCCCTCCACTCATCCATCCTGCTCCAACTTTTCCTACCCAGAGACCCATCCCTGGCATCCCCAGTGTCCTGAACCCTGTCCAGGTCAGCTCTGGACCTTCTGAGTCCACACAGGTGAGAGACAACAAAAGAAAGTTTTGCACCCCATTAATTTAAAAATTAAATAAATGGCATTGTCTGGATGGCAATTAATCACCTCTGTCACTGAGACCTGTCGATAGCAGTCTTCTTGTAGCTCTAGTGTTTGCAGTCGCTGCATTATGAATCACGGGAGCGTTGGTGCAGCTCCTGATTGGGAGTGTGCTTTTTAGTCCTCATAAACATTCCAGTGTACTGCAGCAGCTTCTTGTTCCATACTGCCTCTCCTCGATCTTATGCAAGAGCCTAGTAGAGGTGGGGAGTAAGAAAAGAGGCAAAACACATCAAAAAACCAATGTTTTAAAGATCAGCAGCTTCAGCTCCAAATCAGATTGACCCTAGGATATACAGGGTCATATTCTGCCCTCCTTGTACAGCTGTGAGTAACCTGAAGCAAGTAATTCAGTGAACAAGAGAGTAACTCGGAGACAGTGAAGAGGATTGAAGGTTTTTTTCTCTGATTTGTGAAAAAATTTGACTTAGTGAGTTTGAATGAATCATTTCCATAAGGTGTATTCTCAAAAGCTGGGAATGAGCAGCAGTGAATCAGGCCCCTAATATGGAGTTTAACACGGTTTGTGATTTGCCTGTTATTAACTAGTGCTGTTTGTTTCTAGATGACCTGGGATATGTTATTTATCAGTCTGGAAGCTGTTTATCTCCTGGCTAGCTTTTACAAATGTAGAGGAAGAACATACTGCTGTAGAAAACGTATTGATTTTTTGTGGGGTCCCTGCAAGTTCAGATATCACTAAAGGATCTCTCGATTCCTACAAGATCCATTTGCAGGTGTAGATAATGGTGTTCAGTCGAGCACAACAAGAGAAAAACAAGATTCTGGCCTGTTTATGTCAGCTATTTTGCTATTAACTTGTGAGAATCCAGGACTTCATCTAGGATTTTTTTGGTTCAGTCTCACACTAGCATTCAGCTCTTCCTCCAGTCCACCCATTATATTGGGAAAAATAGTGAAGAAGCTGAAATCTTGTGCGCAGATATTAAATGCAAAACCTTTTCTTCAAGTGTGAAAAAATAAATGTTTCTCTTGTGTTTGTTTGAGCATGCAGTGATTTTCCTTTTCAAAATTGCCTTTCCAAAGTTGTAATTATGTGCAAAATCAAGTTCTTACTACCTCTCGCTGCTCTGAAAAACACCCAGCGTAAGTTTTTAGCAAGAAATTACATCAAATGCTTCCCCTCCCACTCCCTCCCTGCTCTGCTACAAGGTTGAGCAATGCAGCTCTTCCATGAGTTAATGCTATGTAATCGAAGAACAATTTAATTGCATATCCAATACAATTAACAGTGCAGCTTCTCCATACAGAGTCACTGAGCAGATGCTGTGTATTTTTGTTTGGAGCCACATATTTATTGCAGTCTAATTTTGTCTTCTTCTGGGGGGAAAAAAAAAACCCACCTGCCTGCAGCAGAATAAACCCACCAGTGAATCTGCAGTGAGCAGCACAGGAGACCCCATGCACAACAAGCGCTCCAAGATAAAGCCTGACGAGGATCTCCCGAGCCCAGGAGCTGGAAGCATGCAGGTATGGCAGCCAGGTTCCAGTCATGAGCCTTTCCTCTTGTTGCTGGAGGGAAAATTAACTTTTCCTGTGACACACACGTTTTCAGGCTCCTTGCACTTCGTGTGCTGCGCACACGGGCAGCCTCTGCTCGCAGTAGTCGGGGCTAAAGGAGCAGCTCCTGGGGAGCAGGGTCTGTGGCAGGATGAGGGCAGAGGGGAAGGAGGCTGATGGAGAGACACCTCTGACCAGTCAGAGCACACTCAACGCTCTGCCACGGAAAAGTGAACAAGAGACATTCAGGTCTTTATTAAGAACGTGTTTTCTGTTCAGCAGAAATACTTAAGGCCACCTTGACTTTTACTGGGTCTTAGCACTGTACTGCATTGAGGCTCCAGTGTTGGGCTCCAGTCTTGTTTGCTGTGCTTTCTATACCAGTTAAAGCCACTGGTTTTAGTAGAGTGACTCTTGATTTACAATGACTCAGGGGAGATGAGAATCAGAGCCTCAGTCTTGCGAGTGAATCCATGAAAGCAAAGCAGAGGCCTAAATCCTTCAGCAGGTTTGAAATAGAAAAATAGCAGGAGTGCATAATCTGAACCAAATGCTTACACTAACATCTGATTCTTACCCTCAGCAAATAACAAGGAGATTGAGGCACCCTGATGAACTAGAGGTGGGAAATCCTAACCCCAAAATGAAATACTTTCTTCCCCTGCTCACCCCTTTTATGCACATGTTAAGGCCAAGAATAGACTAACAAGTAACTCCAAAATTACCAGTCTGCTCTTGGAAAGGTTTTAGCATGCAAACCTGTTACTGTTTTAGCAATGGAAACACACTGGATTACTGGTGATCCAATTTCTGTCCAACCCTAGTACTAAAATCAAATTCCAATTAATTCAACTATACTGAATAGTGCCTTTCACATTAGCAGTGTCACCGAATCATGAAAGCCAGGTGCACAAATAACAAGGTGCTTAAATAAAGTGTGAGGGAAAACAGGCCATTATAATTTATTTTAAATTGAAATGTAAAGGGAACGAAGAATTTATTTTATGTGCATAGTTTGCAAATGGCTTCTGGCTTATCAGGCCTGTTTTGGGCTTCTGTATTTTGTAGAATGGAGTAGCATAGTGAAGTGAGAGTAAAATAAAACTCCCTCCCCCGCCTCCTCCACACACACACCCCCATCATCTTTCTTTTAATGCTGAAGTAATTCACTTTTCTTCCTCCTCAGTTTCAGAATTTCCTCTCTCTTCTTCTCACCCCTGTTTTCTTCCTCTCTCCAGGAACAGCCAGAAGGAATGACCTTGGTAAAGGAGGAAGGGGACAAAGATGAAAGCAAACAGGAGCCTGAAGTGGTCTATGAGACAAACTGCCACTGGGAAGGCTGTTCCCGGGAGTTTGACACGCAGGAACAGCTAGTGCATGTAAGTTAATGGTATTCAGGAACTAGGTTTTAAAACTACGTGACCTTTTTCATGGGGGTCAGGTTCTGTGACCCTATGCTGAGTCAAGTTTCTTAGCTAACAGAGCTGCAAACTGGAGAGGGGTTTATGAGTTTCTGAGAATAAAGAAAACTCGAAGCCACAGTGCTTGACCTGTTCAGTCAGCTAAAGCTTAGTGTAAAATTCAATAAAGTCTTCCACAGAGATTGTAATGGCTCTGATCCTGTAAGCCAGCAAACGCTATTTTGAGTTAGAGACTTTGATAGTTATTGAGTAATAGTAAGCTGGACATGAATGATTATTAACCTTTAGCCAAGTTTGATTTTTTTCTCCCCAAAGGGGCTGTAACAGTAGAAATGGGTGAGGGGAAATTTTTCCCTTCCCTAAGAGAGGTTTTGCTATCAATTTACTGTTGTGTGTAAACTGAAAGGGATTATTTGGCTAAATAAATGGGGACCGAGTTACTTCAGTCATTTTAGGAAAAGCAAACTATAATCTTTTCTGTACTACACCAAATATAAATTCTATTTCCTTTGTTTTTATTCCTTTTTTCCACCTCTCCCAAATAAACAATTTGTACTCTTTGACAGTATTGTAAGATAGAAAGTGAGTGACCAAAATCCAGAACACAACCTGACAAGTACAATCCCCTGCAATTCTAACCTCCTTAATTAGCAGGACCTCTCTTACTTACTGACATCATAGAACATATTAAATATTCTGAAAAATAATTGAATTCTTAGTACAGAATAGAGAGGAACATCTTCAGCAAATGAGCAGTGTGACAGAATTGTATTTAGTTTAGAAAACCGTTTCATACATGACTGGAGATCATGCAAAATCTATTGCAGAATGTGGCTAGTAGTTGTGAAATAGCTAGTTGAAAAATCCACTTTATCACACAAAATAAATAAAAACAAACCCACCATATATTTCCAAACACTGTGCCAAATGGTCAACTTATCCTGCAAAGTTGACTTTAGTAAAGCAATGTCAGCTTTCACTTGCTGGAGTGTGAGAACCTCTTGGTGTTGCAGTTATTCATCAAGATGTATTTTCAGGTTCTTATTAAGTAGTAGCAGCAGCAGTAACAACAGTAATGATAAATTAAAGACTATCAACAATTAGAATAGTAGCCAAAATGTGACATTTTTCCAAGAATTCTTTGAGACATTTTGCACACATAATTCCCTAGCATTTGAATAGGGCAAATTTAAATATGTGGAGAAACTGTTTTGGTGTCACAGTACCTTTTGGGGAAGAAATGCCATATGAATGGCTTCTGCAAGTGGTTTGACATATGTAAATTAAAAGATCAGATGTTGGTCTTTGAATTGATTCTGTTTAAACAGACCAAACAGACATCATATGGGGCTCTGCATAGGAAGAGTCTTTATATCTGCTATTTATGATGCCTGGAAAACCTTTCAGTATTCAGAAGAGATCCCAGTGATGATGATGATTATGTTGATAAATAATATACACAAAAATATATGAAATAAAAGAGAAATTCAGAATAAAGGTACCCTTGGCAATAAAAAAAAGAAAAAGGATTTTTGATGTTCCAGGTGTAAAACTTAATGGAAGTCCAGCATGTTAGCTAATAGCTTGTGTTTTGTATTTGAAGGTGAATTAATTTGACAGGGTGGTAGTTTAGCTCTTCTGGAGTTTAATTTTAAAGTTAATTTGTTGGTTTTGGTGTGATTTTTATAGCAAATCTGCCTGCATTGTAATGGCCAATAGCAAGACTGAAAAAGTGTATTTCTTATGCTTCTGAACAATGGCAACGTCTGAAACAAGTTTCTCTAGACATAGAAAAGGAATGTAAAAAGTTTTTCTGTGAAAGGGAGTTCTTTTTGGCAGGGCTCAGGATTCAGGTATGTTATGATGGTGTTTAGGATTACAAGGTGCAAGACTTGACTCCATACCCTGAAGACAATAAATTCATCATGGCAACCATCACATCTAAGTAGCACAAATCATGCTGTAAGAGTCAGCGGGATTCAGTGATGGGGCCATGGTTTGTGATTTCTTTTGCTGCTCTGGCAGAGCCCTGCTGTGGGGACTCGAGCGAGTTATTTCTGCCCAGAATTGCAAAGGGCTTTAGACATCTATCTCTGTTTGAAAGCCTGGCCACTCACCCCAGTCTGCCTTTTGCACATTTTGTCTGCCCTTGATTGCCACAGCCCTCTGATGTACATCTGCAGCAACTAGGGAAATGAGGTCTGGTCTCAGTAGGGCTTCACGGGAGGGCAGTCCTGGTTTTGCTTAGGTGTGTCACTCTGGTAGAAAGTGTTCCATCCCTGAGTATTAGGTCCTTGAAAATCTAAGTTGAAAAAGTTAAAATACGTGGTTCATGTGTGCCTCCTATCCAAATACTGTAGGTAAATCCAAGTAGATACAAATTGCTGTAGCTGCGCTTAAACCAGTGTCAGCCCAGTTCTGAGTGCTGTGTGTGTGGCATGTGCATGTGTGTGCCCAAACCGGCACAGGCATGGTGTGTGTCTCGGGGCCCGTGAGCACGCTTGGCTCCACAGCCCTGACACTGTGGTAGCAGCTGGAGGCCTCCCCAAGCCCAGAACCTCACAATGCCAGGGGCTGCTCAGACATGGGAGGAGGAGTGCAGCTGGCACGGGCACGAGGTCTTTCACCCCGCGGCTCCGGGGCCACGTGCATCGAGCTGTTTGTGCTGTCAGGAGCTACCTGATCTAGCAGCAGAGTTCTGCCACCATGCCTCTCCTGGCTGCACAGTTTGCTGCTCTCTCAGTGAACCCCAACCCACTGGCAGACTCAAGAGAGCCTGAGCTGCTCCAGCTGAGCTTGAAGAGCTTGAAGGTTTGGAAGTAAGGTGCTGGGCCGGATGTCAAAAGTATAGATAACCATCGGGTTTTGTTGATTCTGCTGTGGGGTAGTAATCACCAAGATAAGGGCAACTGGCATAGATAAAAGTAATAAAGGGTTAAATTGCCCTAGCAAGACTAATCCAAATAACATCTGCCATCTTTCTGTATGGTTATAACCATGTACAATAGCAAGAGATCAGACCCAGAATGTCCAGTGGCACAGGACAGACTGTTATCCAAGCCTTGCTTCCCAACGCACTGACATTTTAGAGGAGCTGCAGTGTTAAGGGAAGAGATGCAAGCTGTTTGTTTTGTTTCCTGAAGGGTTAGGTAGCTCTGTGTGAACTCCAGTCATGCCAGGTTGAACAGAGCTTAGAAAAGCTTTTCTACAATACACAGTGCATACAGTTCATGGTATAGATGTCATTATCCCTCTATGGAGTGTACACAAGGACATATTCATGTGTTTTGAAAAAGGTAAATATGAGTTCATGTATATTCTGGTCCTTCTGTCTAATAGCTCTGTTATTTCTTGGAGAATTTTGAGACCTGATTTACTTTGAAATCAACTGCACTTAAATCAGCATTACAACGTGATTTGTGACATAGCATGTATTAAATGGTAATGCAAACAAAATCTGTGTCTAAATATGTGGTATAGCTTTACAGTAGAAATTGCAATGTTGTGCACAGTAGTCATCAGTATTTGATGTCATTTTCTGCATTTCTGTAGCAAAGTCCTGCAGTTATTAGTGTAAAATGTGGGTGCCACTGAAAGTGTTCTTTGGTCCCAATGTTTTCTGACTTAATTTATGAACAGAACCTGAGCTGCTATGAATAAATAACTGGAAAGCTACCTAAAAGAAACATTATTGACCCACCCAAAAGGGTCTGACACTGAAATGATTTTGGCATGGGTGCTCTTATTTTCCAGTGATATGAGCCACTTAGAATTCAGCATGGTTAAATTTTCATGATGCATGCACCAAAAGGCAAGGTGTTAAACCATCAGACGCTCTGCCTTATTTATAACACCTATCCATCCTTCCTCTCCCCCCCTCCTTCTCTTGCAGTTAATAGAAAGATTCATGATTCTTCATGGTTGTCTATCTAGCGTCTGACAGTACCGACTGCGCTGCTAAAGCAAGTCACTATCTATAATTGATATCCTTCTATGGAATAGGGTACTGGCTGCAATTGAAGGGTTTTGCTGAAAGCTCTTAAATCCTGACAAGTTCTGCCCTTGTTCTGGTTGTTGCTGAGCTGCACTGCTGAGATCCCAGGGTTATTTGAAGTTGATGCAAAAGGGGTGCGTGTGTTGCACATTAGCAAGACACAAAGTTGGTGAGCCACGTTAGAGCTGCCAAGGCATTCTCCCGCCAGGTAGTCTTATTTACAGTGCATTGCACTCCTGAAAAGCCTTGTTACATTAATGTTTGAAATGTCTGTTACAGGCTTCTTTCTTTCCCTTTTTTCTTCTCCTCAAAAAATTAAAAAAAGATATTATTTATTTTAAAGCCTCAGTTTGCTGCTGGGGTCTTTATCATTTAGCTGTTTAATTAATTTCTCTGCCCAGTGAGATATTATAATTGGGCTTAGCTGAGCTCAAGTTTGTTTTAAATATGTGAGCGCCTAGAAGCTAATAAGATATTGTATATATTTATAAATCTGCTTTTTTGTTGCAGTTTGTCCCTTTTTCTCCCCCAGAAATCAGTTAAGAATAAAGTATTGCAAAAGGGTTAGACGCTAAAGATAAAAGTTTATTTAAGAAAATTATCCTTCAAGGAAATGACTGAATTTATTGTTAAATATTAATACAATGGCAATCAGAAAAATGCAGTGCTGCCTATTTCTCATCCCCCTTGCTGCGTAGCCTTGATGATAATTATTTTTTATTCAAAAACATGCTTGAAGAACTGTGGAGCTATTTTTTTGTTAGTGTTTTCTCCTGAATTGTGCAGCAATAAAATTCTTTCATTGTTGTTACATTTGATTAGATGAGATCAAAAAGCCCTAAACTATCAGCAATGGATAGACATTCAGGATTCCATTTACTGAGGTCTTCCTGCCTGTTTACAAAGCCCTGGTGACTGGAGTA
The DNA here is from genome assembly GCF_049639895.1 of Pseudopodoces humilis. Classification (NCBI taxonomy): domain Eukaryota; kingdom Metazoa; phylum Chordata; class Aves; order Passeriformes; family Paridae; genus Pseudopodoces; species Pseudopodoces humilis. The sequence goes on along the minus strand of NC_142200.1, from coordinate 99,486,526 downwards.
CTCCCCTGGCACTCCCTGAGGATCGTACTGCTCCATATGGTTCTCTTCTTGCACCAGAGGGCAGCTTCCTGTGTTTTTCAGGTGTTCCCAAGGCATCACAGTGCACTGAGGGTACCCAAAAGAACCATTACATGCAATTCTGAGACTGGAGTTTCTTAATGTTCTTGCTCTCTGTTCCTGCAGAAAACAGTGAGTTCAACCCTGACCGACAGAATTTGGCCAGCAATCCATGGACACCTACCAAAACCCCAAGTTGTGCCCACATCCAATCTCTGCTTAGATTTACAGCATCTGTGAGGTACCTTAATCAATTCTGCACACCTCAGAACACTTAGGAATATCAGGAGGTGGGGAACACACCGCTCTGAAGGATTAGCCCACTTTACAGTGAGTGATTTTGGATGCCCAGAAATAAGAACACTCAAAGTCAATAGATTTGAAAGTCCCACTTCCTCTGTTACTGTGCTGGCTTTGGCTTGTGGCTTCTTCCTCAGCTCCTCTCCTGTAGGAGAGCTGTAGGTAAGGACTGGAGAGAGCTTCACTGCTCTTCTCTAAACAAAGATCCAACTGCAATAGGAGGGTAAGCCAGATTAAAGCAGTTCCCCTGCATATCAGCTACTTTGAAGCAGACCTGTAAGTGACCCTGAGAGTTGCACATTGCCCACCACTTGAAAGAGGAGAAACTGCCCTGTGAGCAAAGGGCCCCAAAGCTGCCAAAGCCAAGCAGGTGCTGGGTGCAGCAGTGTGAGCAGGCATCTGCACCCAAACGGAGGCAATTGCACACAAACAGATTATCCTTCATGCATTAACGGTGTATTTTCTCTGGGTCCTGGAGGTGTGCTTGCTGGTTGTGGGGCAGGTGAAGTCTCAGCTTTGTGAAGCAAGTCCCTTACAATCCCAAAGGGCTGTAATTACGCATCCCAGTTTGTGTGCTTCTCAAAATATGTTCAGGAGTTTACTTAATATTTAATTCTTCTTTGCAGAGGCAGTTTTTGGTGCATTTTCATTATAGTTTTATTTGGCTCTAGCACAGCAACATAGAGAAGCCTCAGCCCATTCACAAGCTCATTGTGCATGGCAGTGACAGCTACTGCTATGAAAGGCTCAGGAATGTCTCCTTAAAATTGAAAAGAGTAAAGACTAGATAAGAACATGAAATCCATTATAGTAATCATTTTTTCCTGACAAAAGGAGAATGTTCGACGTACAACAGCAAAGGGGGTTTTGTTGGTGGTTTTATTCTGTTTCATCTTGTTTTATTTTTTACTCACTGAGGTCTGGACCCTAACTCGTACTTGGAGAAGGAGTGCTGTGGAAAAAAAAAATCAGTCTTTCAAGTGAGAAAAGCCCAAGGCTTGGGCTGAAAGCTGGGACAACTTGGAGAAGGCAGGGAGTTGTTTCATTGGCAAGCAAGTGCCATAGGATGGCTTTTTTTCAGTTTGTCCATCCCCTCGATGTATTTGATCTATGTAGCTGTGAGGGTACAAAGGAAAGGAAGAAGAGATTATAGCAAATAATCATAAGAGACATCTGTAGAGAAGTTTTTAGATTTTGAAATCTCTTCCTCATTACCTGTTTAAAGACTGATTTCTAATTAAGACACCACCTTACTGTGATGGATTATAAGCTGCTGAGCCCATCCTTTTGAACTGTGCCGGAATTGTTGAATTGTTTGTAGGCCAGCAATTTATTAGATGGCATAGCAAAGCTGCTAAGCAGATCTGTGCCCTTGAGAGCATGTTCATTCTCGCTCGGTTTCTGTCTGGGTACCTAACACAGGCTTGTTTAAATTAAGCAAGTCTTTAACCCCCCATCAGAGGTGTCCATGTAAGTGCTGTTGGGTTTTAAGGTTAAGTAACCACAGACAGACCTCACTGCTGTTCTGGAGCCTCAGTAGCCCCCAGGCTCTGGCGTGGCCCGAGCTTGTGCTTCTCAGCACATCCTTGTTCTTCGTCAGTCACCGCGATGCCCTTTGCCTTCCAGCAGTGATAAAAGTCATCGGTGCTGCCTTGTGAAGAGATCTTATCCGCTGTGGGCTTGACCCAAAGGCCAGCTGTGCTTTGGCTTAGGTCCTCTTGAGCACTCCACTACACAAGTGCATCAGCAGTCTCCCTGCCTAGAGTCTGGCTTTTGATGAATCACAGAGAAGAAGAGGGGAAAAAAATAACATGGGGATTTCTTTTTTGATAGAGAAAGGTTTACAACAAAATAAATCCACGCTAATCTGTGAAGTATTAAGAGGGGATTTAGAGAGAGAAATGTAATCATTTTTTAAATTTTAATTCCTCTGTAATTAGCATTTCTTTCACAGCATTACGAAAACTTGTTGTTAGTCTGCTGCTGCTGTGGCTTCTGTTCATATGAATTGCCAAAGTCATTGTCTTTGAATTGGTATCCCTGAAAGAGGTTGCTAAACTATGGCACGTCCTTTAAATAACACATCTTTTTCACTGTTGTAGGTAGGAATGAACAGTGATCCTCCTGTGCCCTGGGAAGTTACTCTACCTACTCTACCCATAGTGAGTGGGCACTGGGATGGAAAGGGTTGTGCAAGGCTTGACTTCGGTCTGTGCTTTAAATCACACAGCACTATTTAGGTGGTTTGTGCATATATATATTTACTTGAAGTGTTTGCCTGAGAGTTCAGCTGGTGAACTTTTCCAAGTTATTGATATTTTATAGGTGACTTCCAGTTTTGGGGAGAAATGTAGGATAAGAAGCTGCCAGCCAAGTCTCAGGGGAGCCCATGCTGACTGAGTGACAAACACATAGACAAGAGAAAAGCCGCAAACTATTCTGACTCTTTGTCTCCTGACCCTTGTTGGCATATCATGGAGAAGAGAGAAAACTGAAGTCCGTCTCTGCTGTAATTTTGCTGCCTCAGAGCTGCAGGTGGGCTGGGTTTGTGCATGGACTTCAGGTACCTTTCAGTCCTGACCAAAGGGCCAAGACAAAGCAGATTCACCTGGACAGAGCTGTTCTTTCTGTTCAGCTTTTTCATGCCTTGCTTCTGTTAAGTGATTTGATTTTTTTGTTACATAGCCTGTGTTATTAGGTGAGAGATCTACCTTGTGTTTGGTGTGGAATGTCTCTGCACTGCTTTTGTCACCCGTATTCTACCAGAAAAATCTACCCATACTAAACCAGTCCTGGGAAAAATGGGTATCTGTGAGTGCTGGCTCAGCTGCATGTGGAAGTGCTTTTTCTGAGACAGAAGTGGCAGATCAGCATGTACAAATGGAGGCAGAGATAGGCAACTCAAATACAGGCACGAGTGAAGTTTATGAATTTGGTTTAGAAAAGGTTGGACTGCATGGATTCATTTTTGCAGTCTCTATTGTTTGTGTAACCTCTTAATAGAAAGAAAAAGAAAAATGAAAAGCAGATGAGCGTTTTATCATGGGGAAACAAATCTAATTCTTTCCCGTGCTTAAACTTAAGTGTGAGCGTGACTTTTCTTCAAGATGTTGAGTACCTAATCTATAAAATGAATGGGTGGTGGTTTTGTCAGGAGTGGGTCCTCTGGTGGCTTGCACTGTAGGTATGAGGTCTGCATATACCATTCTTATGTGTATCGCAGGGCTGAGATGCTGCAGTTCTCCGTGAGATAAAGTAGTCAAGCTGAAAATGAAACAAAGCTCCAACTGCATCCCTCCTTGTGTTTAGCAGAGATAAACTACAGTGGAGTCTCAGTGCTGCTCCGTTTGGCTTCTGGCAGCAGCTTTAATTGGTAAAATGCAGATTTTTTTTTTGATCAAGAGAGGATTATTCTTGTTATCAGTCTGGAGCATCTTATTTCAAGATGAAAAGGCTTCGCTGAATTACAGATGCCAACATTTTTACAAAGCACTTTGGCGATTGACATCTCAAAGAGAAAGTATGATTTATTAGCCTATAATGGCTAACACTCAGCACTGGGCTAGGTCCCACTGATTTGTGAAATTGCTTAATATGAATTGCCTTTTTGTGCAATTCAAGCCCCAGGTTTTTCAAATAAACTTAGAATATAAAGTGTATGAAACATTACCTATCTGAAAAGGGAGAAGGGTAATGGGACTGTGTAGGTAAAAAGAAAAGAAAAGCGAAAGGAATAAATGGATAAAGAAAGAGAGGGAGAGAAAGAAAAAGAGAAAATAAAGAGAAAAAAAAACCCAAAAACCTACTTCTATATCCATCTTGGTGGTGCTTTTTTACAGTAGTTTGGTTGAAATGTTGGCAGGGTAAAGATTAATAACAAGCCTAGTCGCTATCAGTACTTGCTTGTCGATTCTCTGTAACAGGGCTGTCTGTTCAGCATGGAAATTATTGATTAAATAAAAATTGCTATTAGATTGTGATGTGATCCATAATCACAAACAATGGTGGACATTCTTCTTTCAGATCCCAAGCCATGCATCAAGTTTTTTCTTGCAGCAATTTATATTGTGCTGACACTCGCACCCATTAGGCTTTTATCCTCTCCTACATGTGCCAAGAAAGCACGAAAAGAAAGAACAGCAGCAGCACAGCGGCAGGTAGGCACTCACTAAATTTTCAGAGAGAAGCACAGTACAGATAAGTTCATCCTTTGCTTCTGGTTAGCACCTTACCTCAGAAGTGATTCCTGCCAGGTAAGGGCAACACACCTTGAATGTATCCAGGGAGGTCCAGAGAGGGGAAGGTTGTGGTGTGTTATTTTAGGATTCGGTAGCGTGAAGGACAAGTATCTTTCCCATATTTATTTGGCTCTGATGCTCCCTAATTTGAGGAATTCAGGAATTGGAACACATTACTTACCACTGCGTTAGTTTAGGCTGAATTAATTAAAAAGGTAATATCTCACTATTCACAGCACATGTGAGCATGGTACCAACTTTCTTTCTCCTGTGAAATCCTTTGTCTGAAACAAAAGGAAACTTAGTGAAAAAAATTTTTTGAGAGTTTGGCTACCTATAGGAGCCTCTCTCTCCCTTTTTTTCTGAATATCTTAAACAACATATTTATGTCAGAACTGATCAAGCCCACCTGGCCTGGCTGCTAGGGAGAAGCACTGCTGTAGCTCTGGTCTGTTGATTGTAGTGTTTTGCCAGTTACCAGCATCAGGCAGGATTCCTACAGGAGTTCTGTACCTCTGTACAAGAGCTGAGAGTAGAGAATCTTAATACACTGTGGATATGCAGTGATTTTGTTGTTGTTAGAGTAAGTTTTCTTAAAGTGAAGGGCTGTATCCTTTAAACTGTTATCAGTGCTAATTATCGACCAATGTATTGTACAATTCCTCTATCTCACTGCCATTGGGGTAGTATTTACTTTTCTTTATTTTGCCTATATTATTTGTAATATTGCCTCAGATAACCAAGAAAACCCTGCCTGCAGTGTTTGACCATTTGCCACATTATACTTGGCTTTAAAGAGTGCTTAACAGTGAGCTTAGCTTACTCCATTATGCAGGGCAAGTACAAAGTTTTCAGGCTTGGCCACTGTCATTTAAATAAAGAGACCATTTCATTTTGCAAAGTCAGAGCATGTGCCTTGCACGCCTCCCTCCAGTGCAGCCACTCTCTCTGCATGGATCAGAGCCAAGGGTTTACCAGCCAGGAAATTAATTGCCAAGGGGATCCCGACACGGTTAGTAAAAAAAGCCTGAACAAAGAATTGTGTTTTATATGACATTCTGAAAGTGCCAGCCTCCAGTTCTGAATAGTTTTTGCGTGAGGAAGAGTTACAGAGATACAGGACTGCCCTCTGCTTTGCTGCTGCAGATTTCTGTGTTTGACTGCCAGAACAAGTCTGTCTCTTTCAGCCAGTGCCACGGTGGTATATAGGAGAAGATAGGAATCTTTGAGATAAACCAGACTATTTAGGACTGATTTTTAGTTACCAAATACCCTTGTAAGTTCACTGGAAGTCAATGAAAGTTTGTGTGTGGAATGCAGGGGCAGAAAAGAATTGGCCCTGTCTAAGTATTTTAGGTGATACTCCAAAGTTCTAATTTGCTAGAATGTGACAGGGATGATTAAGCCTATCATGGATGCTAAAGGAAAATTCTAAGTGGATGTCCGGTAAAAGAAATCCAAGGGAGGTCTTAGGGCAGCAATAAACTGCTGCATGTGCTTGTTAGACATGTTTCTTGGAGGTGTTAGGAGGAAGGGCCCAAATTACTTCACCCATTCCAGTTGTGATGTTGTGGCTTTAACACATTGCTGCTGCTCTCAGCTACTGAGGCTGGATTAATTCTACCAGGGTCTCCTCTGTGATTAGAAATGTTAAAACACATATTGCCTAGTGGAGATTTTGGCATTGCTTATCACTACCAGCATTTTTCTTTGTAGTTTCTGTGGAAAGTTCTGTGTTTTTAAGTCACTGTATTTCCAGTTTTTATAGAAGTTTTTGGTGCCTTTCATTGCTAAACATGGATCAGGCATTATCTCTAAGATGAACTGCAGCTTTCATAGGTTATGTATAAGGAGACACTATGCGCATTTATTGAAAAAAAAAGCTGTTATTCAGTAGTCTCTTTCTGCAGACAAAGCACTGATATTTTAATCATACAAACAATTTGTATGTGTCCATGTGGTAAGCACAAGGGCTCTCTTTACAAAAAATTAGAAGGATTTACTGATTGATTTACACAGGAAGATCCTGCTGAGGAATACATTTTCTTTCATTTTAAATGGATCTGTATTAGCTGTGCTGTATTTATTAATAAAGTACTAAAAGTAGAAGAAAATGCATGATTTTACAAAATCTGGTCCCAGGTTAAACCAAAGGGGGTGCATGTTTTTCAGCGAGTCCTATATACATGCTTAGTACTAGTGCCCATATGTTTAATGCACCTTGAAATGCAGATCCCATTTAAATATCTGACACTTACCTTGCTATTTATCCCCTTTAGGAGCAAAGGATTTTCAGCAAAAGGGACAGTGGTTTAACTTTCTTGTAAAGGATCAGCTATTTTGCTAATCTTTCTTCATAGATAGTTTACCCATTGTACCACTGCCGGAGTTTGGAAGAATTCAAAATTTCATTTGAATGGTACTTTTTAGCTTTTCCTTATTTTCTCTTGCTATAGCCTTCCATAGGTTTCTAAATTGGTTCATGGAATTAAGCAGTTTGTCTCTGCTAATATGAAATTGTACAAAGCTGCTAGAATAGAAGGTTACATTTAAACTCAAAGAGTCTGTTGTTTCTAAACTGGTCCAGTGTATTTCCAAACACATGCACTGAAAGGCAGTGTAAATTTTAACAGATTTTTGTCATTACAGCATTACAATTTTTATAAAACATTTCTCTTTATACATTCATTTGGTGCACCAGTTGTTGGGATATTTTGCTGGGTACTTTCTTCCTTTTTTTTTTTTTTTGCTTCTCTAGGCATCTTTACTCTTAAGCTTTTATTTCTTGGCTCCACTGCTCTTGTCTGTGCTATGGAATGTAAAGATTAGGAATCTCTTCCAATTTTACTTTCTTGTGAACATGCCCTGTGTTAAAGGAGAATATTATTACTTCTAGCATGGTTTGAACCCATGGCTCAATAACTAACTATAAGAGTTGCTAAAGCCTCACTCCTGCAGAGAGCTCAGTGTGTTTGGACCCAATCGAATTTAATGGGCTCCAGGCTGCCATAAGAGCTCACTGAACCAGGATATGTGCATTTTGGCCAGGAGCAATGGCTGGAATTTATCAAAGCCAAACAATATGGTGGGAGAAAAGTTAATTTCAGGTTTAATATATACAGCAGGTCTGATTTCCATTGAAGTCAGATGAGTTATGGTGGCAGGAAGGAGGCCTATAGACTTTGTCTTCTGCAGAAATGTGGGAAAACATCCAAAGTATTTAATTCTGCCTCGTGTGTGCTGGTGTGCTTCTGTCAAAAGCAGGAATGGTATTTTCACTCTTCATACTATTTGCAAATAAGATGAAATACCTTATTGTAATGCCTCTTTATGATTACTTCCTTCTCATGTGTGCTGGCAGGAGTTCTCTGTGGTCTGTCTTTGCCAGAGAGAAAAATCCAGAAACAGAATATATGCTTTTAAGTGTGTTATACTCACATCTGTAGGAGTGCTAAGTGTCGAGCTGTTCAAGTTTTTCAATTTTTTTTTAAGGTAAGTCCTGTATGTTTTTGCTAAAGATTGTACACAGATGTACACAAGTTCAGGTTTGTAAAGAAGAGTAAGCTATTGCTTGCCTTGGGTACTGCCTATGAGGGAGATTTTTAACATGGTTTTCCTGGAAATTCTCCAGCAGTTGCACGTAAAATCAATTTTTATCCTTAAATGCAAAGATCATGAAGCAGAAAATTTAGAAGTTGAGCCTCAGGTGGTTTTCTCTCCTTCCATATTCAGCCACTCCTAGAAGGTATCAGACAGTACATTTCCTAGGCAACATTGACTGGCAGTCTTGGAACCAGTGAAGGGCAGATGTTTGGCCAGTCTTCACCCTCTTCCCCATCCCTCTTCCCTACATCCCATGTAGGAAAAGCCCTCTCTTGTTTGTGCATGACTGCTTTGGCTAATTTGAGAGAGGAATGCCTAATGGATTTGAGGGGAATGTGGAGCTCTTTCAGTGTGAATTTCCTCTCTTGTGAGCATATGACTTGAACAAGTATTGCACCTCCTTGCAATCATGCTGTAGAGCTGTTTCCTGAAGGCAGGAGATCTTCCTGCAGCTCAAGCTGTAGAATTCCTGCCTGTAGTCACCTCTCAGAAAGCCTGTGGGGAGAGCTTGGATGCATGTGTGATGGAGAAGAATGAGAGGAAAGCAGGCAGAACAGGCTGAAGGTCATCAGTGCAGGGCTGGGGTATAGGATTTTGGAGAAGACCACCTTCATTTGCTATTGCACTATAAAGATCAACACCACAGTTTCATCACAGTCAGCAGTGGGTCTTAAACCCTTCAGCAAATGGCCTTCATCAGCTTCCTTCTTCTAGCCCTGGTGTTTCAAGCCAAGTTCGAATTCTCTATCACTGGTACACACTTCACCTTTTTTTTTTTTCTCCCTCTACTTTTCTTCTTGGTAGTCTCTTTTGGGGCTCTTGTTATGCTGCAGGTACCAAATTACCCTATATTTTTCTCATACGTCCTTTACATAGAAGGCAGGTGAAATGTAGATGTAGCTGGGAGACCTAAATGTGAAGAGTTAAAAAAAAACAAAGTGAGGCAAAGACACACATATATGACACACACACACATATATAATATATAAGCTAAATTTTGTAAAAGTAAATTCTGTGCATTGCTGGAGTCTTGGTGATGTTGAAAGTTATAATGGAGTTCTACCTGTGATGTTGCCTTTTAAAAAGGAAAAAACCCTACAACAAAAGGTTTTTGTGCAGTTAGCACAGCAGTTCAGATGCTCAGAGCAGCTCTCAGCCTGTGTGTTCAAAAACAGACTACACCAAGAAAGATCCTGAAGCAAGTGGAAGTTGGAGAAGAGTTTGCCAGCTCACATGCAGGGGTGTGGAGGGTGTAAGACAACCTGTAGGAGCTGTGCAGGGAGCGCTGTGGCGCAGGCAGCTGGGAGGGCAGCCAGGAGAGCTGGGAATCACTGCAGACTGCAAGCAGGTAGGAGAAGGTGTTGGGAGAAACACCAGGAGTGCCCAGCTTGTGGTTGGCCCCTTGTACTCTTCGAGTAGCTCTGCAGGGGCACTTCTGCCCTACACTGCCCCAAGAACTTGTCATCCTCATGTAACCCTTTTGCATCTTTCCTTGCTTCAGCAGTTCTCAGGAGAGCAGGGCTCCTTCTTGGAGAGCAGAGATGTAACAAAAACATCCCTGTTTGAGGACAATTGACTTGAGCATTTGGCTTGTGGTTTCCACTGCCAATTCCTTCTGCAGCCTCCTCAGGCAAATGCAATTAGCCTGTCCCTGGGCAGGTCACAGATTGGGCAGGTGGTTGAAGAGGGAAGTGGAGCTTTTTTTTTTTTTTTTTATAACATTGTTAAAGTAAGGAAGCTGTGATACCTTGCTTGAACTAAGGCAAATGTGATACAAAGCATAAGTGCTGGAGAAAATGGTAAAACCCAGTTATCTTGACAGCATATATTGAAAAATTACTTTTCTACAGCTGGGGAAAAAAATAAGGAGTAAAGAAAGCTGGAATTCCTGTACCATACTAGCTTAACCTATTAGTGTCCCAGTTAGTAATATAAGAACAAAAGTTCCAAGAAAAACAAGTCACTTGATTTTTGACAGAGTTACGGAAGAGAACATCAGAGAAGAAACAAACCTGAGAATCATCAAAACAGATTCTCTACCACTGTAAAACTGGAATGATTAATGTCCACAGCATTTGTGTTGCTGTCCTGGCAGACTCTCATTTATTAGATTTTCAGGTTTAGCAAATAAAGATGTGATTTCTGCCCATTGCTTTATAGCTGCATGCTCTGACACAGGAAATCAAGGGAGAGCTGTAAAACATTGCCCTTGCTGGAGTGCATTTTGCTGCTAACAGACTGAACTGTACTGCATACGTGAATATTTGTATATTAAATGAAACAAGAACAAGATGTGATCTTATTGGGAAAGAATCCCTGCAATATCCCATAAGTTCCATTCACTCCTCAGAATATACCAGAGCCTACCAAAAAGCTGTCTAAAACCTGGAAATAGATACAGGCTGAGGGAGTTGGTTCCCTGCCTGATGAGAAAGCTGTGTTTGCTCTGTTGGTATTCTGTCACATCCATACTGGATAACTGCTATATCAGAGATTAAAAGAAGGTCATGCTATATTATGAACCACTGTCTTTATTTTTAGGATTAGATAACTTTTCTCTTGTTTTCCCCCCACTGATTCTCTTTATATCCTAAGGGCAGATCCTTTCTCTTGGGTCAGGAATGTAATAAGGCAGGTTTTCCTCTCTCCAGGATATTGTGTCTGTCTCACTGTGTTTAAATTGCCACAGAAAGCTCTTCTGAGCAAAATACAGTATTTTCTTTGTACAGGAGCCAATGATTGACGTATCCGTGGGGACTTCTCTGTCTTTAGCATTTAAACATACAAGTTGGATATGTTTAACCTATTGATAGGCAATGAAGACAACTACAGGATTTACTGCAAGAGAACAAAAGAAGTAGAAAGAAAATAACTTTTTTTTTTCTGGGTGATTTAGAAATTTTATTGCAGTTGTTAGGGCAGAGAGATAAAAAAAATAAATATCAGACCTATATTTTCAGCTGAAAGAGAGAGGTGAAAATCAAACAGTCCTGGTGAGCTGTGTCCTTTGAATTAGCATATTCCTGTTTATTAGTAATACAGTTTCACACTTAGAGAACAAAACTTATCCAATCCCATACGTAAAAAGTCATTTGATTCACCACGGCTTGCTTAAACATCATTTGAGGCAAAAAGCTGATTCCTGCTCAGGCATACAGTAAACTCCACAAAATGCAAAAGTTCATTAGTTATTATTAGTTTGATTGCTCTTGGCCTTTGTGCATTTCATACTTCTGAACTTGTATGCCCCATGAAACAGGGACAGTCTCTGTCCATGTGTTACACTGAGCTCAGATCTTTACTAAATTTTTACATAAGACTGTAAACCTAGTCTTCTCCCAGCGGCAGCTGTGCTCGTCTGGTCCAAGAAAGCTGTTGGCCCCAATTTTTTATTGCAACATCTCTGAGGTTCCCTTCAGTCTACCATTTATTTGGGGATGCTCCCTCAAACACTGAAGTCCTCCTTTCTTACTGCTTCAGTCCTCTCTTCCAGCTATTGGTTTCTATGCTGCCCTTCTCCTGTGCCTGTCACCCCTGTCCTTCTACATACATGTGTTATCTCAAGTTATAAATCATCATAATTTTTGCAGTTGACTTAGGGCTTCTAATTTTGATTCCTCCCTTTCTTCATTGACTGCTGTCACCAGTTCTCAAGGGAAAGAAATGGGTATCCAGAACAGCACAGTAATAAATGGGCTTCAAGCATGAATTCAGCTGCAGTGCTGACTGGAGTCTCTTTTTATTCTTATAATTAAATATTAACAGTCATGGACAGAGAGTTCAAATGTTAAGTTTGTAAAATAGGTTGTTACATTTCCTATTTTCCACATGCTTCAGTCCTTTCTGAAATAACCATTTTTTAACTGAAATGTTCTTTCTGTAGTTAATTTTTTTTTTTCTTAATGAGTAAAACTTTTTTAGTCACACTGGAGTAAAAAATATTTGCAGTATATATCTAATTCTGCATGCTTTTATCCTGGTTTTGGCTGGGAGAGAGTTAACTTTCTTCCTAGTAGCTGGTACATTCTATATTTTGGATTCAGTTTGAGAATAAGGTTGATAACATACAGATGGTTTAGTTGTTGCTGAGCAGTGCCTACTCCAAGTGAAGGACTTTTCAGTTTCCCATGCTCTGCCGGGGAGCAGGTGCACAGGAAGCTGAGAGGGTACACAGCCGGGAACAGCTGACCCAGACTGACCAAAGGGATATTCCATACCACAGAACATCATGCTTAGGATATAAACCAGGGAAAGTTGGCTGGGATGAACAATTGCTGCTCAGGGGTGTGCTGGGCATCAGTGAGCAGGTGGTGACCAAGGGTATTGTGCATCACTTGTTTCTGTTGGCTATTACTCGTGTCCCTGTTCTTTTCTCCCTTTTCATCATTATCATTATTAGTGCTATTTTAGTTGTTTTAGTTTTAGTTTAGTTGGATTTTAAACTATCACTATCTCAACCCATGGATTTTACCTTTTTCCAGTTCATCCCATCCTGCTGGCAGGGGCGTTGCTAATCGGCGCTAGTAGAGATCTGTCACAACAGCATTTCTTAAGTCTTCCAGAAAGTATGAAAGACAGCACCAAGAACTCTAATAGAATAACAATAAGTGCATCCAAAGGAAAGGAAGCAGGATTGGAGATAGTCATCTGAGTTTCTCCACAGGCATGTGTCTATGTGGAAGTGCAGAGTTCTTCATGTATAGCTATAGCTTCCGCTTGGCTTTAGGAACTGCAGGCAGGCAGCTTAAGTGTTTATGCCACCATAAGGGCTTAAAGCAGCTTAAGTGCTTCTTCCATCTCAGGAACTAAAAATGGCTTATGTATTTATGCCACCCTAAGGACATGGGGTCAAAAGTGTACTCTCAACCTGAGCAGCAGGGAGGAGACGTTGGTCTCTTGGGGCTGTTTAGCCTGGTTGTGCCTGCAAAATCTTTAGTAAGGAAAAGACAGGATCTGTACCTATTTTCCGTTAGATGGAACGAGGAAGAAAGAGGGAAGAAAGAAAGAAAGAGGAAATTAAAATGCATGCATTGTTCTAACAGAGAGTCGCAGAGGTTAGAGAGAGACTCGATTGCAGTGATTGGAATGTGTCCAAGAAGTCTGCTGGGGATTTCACTCCATGGAGATGCATTTTTTTTTCCTCCTCACAATGAGATTTCTATTGTCACAGGAGATTTCCTGGCTCACCGGGACCTCCTTTATATCCTGACTTTTTTACGATGCCTTTGTCTGTTCATCTTGCCGTGGATCATGGAGTCAACCTTTATCAAGATGTTAATGAGATGGTAGGGAGGCCCGTCTGATGTCATCTCTCAGTTGCCTGACTACCTAAAATGGTAACAAGGAGCAGTGATGAGTCGCATAGTGCATCCCTGGGGAGCAGGCAAGCTTGGGCACTTGCTTATATGCTGTCCTGTCACTGTTCTGAGCACTGATACCGTTTTTGCAGTCACTTGGCTATCTCAGAAAGCTGTGTAGGTCAGGAACCTCAGAAGTATGCACACCACTCATGAACAAGTGACTGCTTTTAGTGGTAATCGGAGATCCAAATACTTCTATGAATGTGGCCTTTGGGTTTCCTGGGCCTTAAGTCTCTGCCTCAACTGTGGCCATAGTAGAAGATACTCTTTCCTGAAGTTTGTTGTTAGGTTCACTACCTATGAGGTACTCAGAGGCTTTGGTAATAGTCTCAAGTCTAAAGTGAATGTGAGATCTGTACTTACACCTAAGTGGGGACAGGGAAGTTTGAATTCTCTTACACCGAGTCTGGTGAGCCCTGGTATACTTCACACTGTTCTGGTCAAGAAGGTTGAAGTTGTACTAGAGCAGGTGAAGAGGCTGAGAGAGCCACTAATGGACTAATACAGTCCTCAAAGTGGCAGTGGGGAATCTGAGAACAAAATGACAAATGGAATTTGGGCTTCCCCACCTCAAGCCAAAGCAGGTTAAGGGGGGAGTGAGGACTTGATCATTGAAGGGGAGACCAGAAGGAGCTGGTTTATTTAATCCAGCAAATGAAGACAGAGAGGAGAGTGCTGTCTGCCAGTTAGTTAAGGTGGGGAAGGGAGAGAACTAAACACTGCAGGGAAGCAGAGCTGTTTAAGCTAAAGGATAGTGTTGGCACGAGAACAAATGAATTTAAATTGGCTGTGAATAAATCGAAGCTAGAAATTAGTTGCTAACCAGCAGAAGAGTGAGTTTCTAGAAGAGCCATCCGCTGGGAGCAGAGGGAGCTGATCTCCAAGGCACTTAGAAGCTGATGCTCTGTTCATGACCAGGATTATGTGCAGTGGGACTTGCCATAGCGAGGGGATGGGCCTGATGACCAGGAACCTGTTTCTAGCTGTATGTGGGCTTAAGGACAAATCTACATTCCCTATGCAAAACACAGAAATAAAAGCATTCCCTGCAGGACTTGCAGGTCAGGGACAGCTAATCCCCTTCCAAACCAGCTTCAGAGCTAGTCTGGTACTGTGTCTGCCAGACACAGCCTCTGTATATGTCCTCCCTGTGGGCTCCACAGCTCTTGTGCGGGACGAGCTGTGTTTAGCAGCCATTCCACTCGATGTCTCTTCACCTTTCTCACTTTGTTCCCTAAGCATCAAATGCAGCAGCTCCACTGGTTTGAGGGACTTCTTGTAGCAGTACAGTACAGAGGGAGGTTTGTGCCTGAAGATGGTTTAAATGCTGCCTCTGCTTAATGTCTGTGGTAAGATCTAGTGAGAAGTTATTTAGCACTTCCTTTATAATTTTTTTTAAAATACAGGGAAATAACTGCGAGAACATAAAAGTCTGTAATTGTTGCTGTATAACTGAAATTAAACCTAATTTTGGCAATGGTGATACGCCTTTCACTGCCACTTACTTACTACATTATACCAATACAGCATGGTCTCTGCCCAGTTTTCTCTTACACTCTAGGGTAGGAAGCAGAAATGGGAGATGATCTGAGTATTCTGCTCTTGCCACCAAATAGCACTTTGCTTTCAGATGCAATCTCAGTTACAGCGACATTCTTTTCCTGTTCCTAAGTTTTTCCACTGGTATGGAGAGGCTTTTCCTCCTGCTGTTTGACTACTGTGAGAGCACGTTTGGCCTTTGTTTATGTATTGAATAGCTAACGGGTACCATGCAGTCAGCTAGGACGTGTGCATATTATCCTTTCTCCTAAAACCTCTCTTGGAGGAGGGAAATGGAACACTAAGATTGTTGCAGATCCTACCTCCAGTGTCACCTCATCTCATCTGCTACAGTATCAAGTAACAGGTATGGTTGGTATGGATTGCAGGAGACCATGTATGATTTAAGGCATTCCCTTTTCAAGAGTGTTTCTTACCATTTCAGCATTTATGCTTCCAGCATACTGTGGATTGAATTTCCCTTTACCTTTGTTTTTTGAGATTGCCCAGTAGAGAAGACAGGCAAACTTCAGGCTTCATTTCAATTAATCTGGTGTGGTTTTATGCTCTGGAATTGAAATCCATCTTGGAGCTTCCTCCTTCAAAGGCAGGTCATTCTGAGACCAAAATCAGTATTTAGGTCAGCTCCCTCTGTTCGTTTTAGGGTGTTTTGGAACTGGATGATAATAATAACATTTTTTAAAGAAAAAAGGAAATGAGCCAGGACAAACAGAGGTTTGGTAATGAACGTTGAAGTAGCATGAAAGTGATTGGTATTCTGCAAATGACCCCTGTTTAGCAGCTTTTTGGAGCTGTGTGCAGTGGGAGATAGCTTGTAGAATTCCAGCTTTTAATGGGGGCTTTTTTTTCAGGTCAGAAATTCTTAATAATACAGAGCTGGTGCTTCAGAGCCTTATGCTAGCAAACCTGACACTAGGGAGTAATATCATTGGCTTTCATGAGCCTATTTACTGTAATAAGGATTACAGACATAAGTAAAACTTGCAGGTTTGGGCCCACAAAATTAAAAGAAAAGCCTTTTCACACCCTGAAACTGCATCAAAATTCAATTTCACCAGGAAAAAAAAATCCTTCTGATCTAGTCCCTGGAATGTGACATTTCATGGGTGTAATAAGGTTACAAACAGATTATAAATTGAAACCCTATAAATCCTTATTGTACTGTACCAAAGCTTCTACTTTGCATAATACTCTTATTCCTGACTGTTCTTTGTTTTACAAGCTCAAAACTGTTCATTTCCTCTCATAATAGGGACCAGGGAGCCAAAAGCACTGTGTAAAATCCAAAGGTAATTATCTGAGTCAAAGAACCTGAATGCCAGAGTTCACAAACTTCTGAACTTTTCTAAATGGTGTTGTTTGCACAGTGAGACCTCCCTCCTTTTTAAACATGTTGCAAAAATTGCACATTCTTTCTGTCAAATGATAATGGTAAAAAATTCCAGTGTAGATTTAGTTCATGGTTTTCATTTGTGTAGTTCTGCCTGTAGGTCCATAGCAGATGACAGACAAGTTTTCTCACCATATCTTGAGCAAGTGGGGGTGTTTGAATCTCAGGATTACAAGTACTGTGAATCTCTGTACCTGAGTACACTGCTGGTGCTGATTTTGTGTCTAGCAAGTGTCTTCCTCCAGACCAGCATTTCAGTATTTGGACATATTTGTAGGTCTGCTAAAATATCACCCCTCTGCAAAAAGCAATTAAGCAGCTCACCTGTGAACCAAAATAAATTACCCGAATTAGCAGATCACAGGCTCATTTATTCCAGGCTTCCCCTAAAGGTGAGGATCCTCAGAGGGATTGGATGAGAATGAGATGGATTTGTGGGTGAGCTCTCAAGGGCCACTTGGAGCATCAGAGCAATGAGGGAAAACAGCACAAAGAGGGGTTTGATTGTAGGAAGATCAGAGAGTCTAGGAAAGGATTGATAAATAAGAGAGCAGGGAAAATGTATGGAGGGCCACAGTTGTGAGAGACCAGAGGATGATTACAAGATACTTGGCAGGTAAGATGGTGATGGAGAGAGGCAAATGATCACCACTCTTGGCAAGTTCTGTCAGCTGCTGCAGTGAGCCTGGGCTGGGGAGGGAGTGAGGAAAGGACTTTCAGGCCCATGAGAAAGGTCAGTTTTAGAGGATTGTCATGCTGTTAAAGGCTGGAGGTCTGGAGCACAGGGAGCAAGCTGATTTGAAGGGACAAAGAGAAAAAACTGTCCTATGGAGATTTTCTGTGAAAGAGCCTCCATGGTGCCTGAGTGTCCACGCAGCAGGAGGTAAAAGGAGGTGCTGTGGTAAAGTGATTGATCCAGCCTTGAGGTTTTTGTATCAAATGGAAAGCCTGTGTCACACACTCAAGTTTCATCCCCCTCGTGGCTGTGGAGGTTTAACCACATAATGCACTCTGTAATGTTTACAGAGAGATTTGGCCATGAATTACTTGAACGCATTAAATTTTGTCCTGTTACTTCTTTCTCTTTCAAGAGAGAGCACACATGGCACCCACTGAACTCTTTTGATACCATTTCACAGAGCAAGGCATGTGCTTGCTTCTGGCACAGGTGTGTGTTTTATCAATGGCTACGGAGCTGCACTAGGAACATTAACTCTTGCAGATTTTTTGCAGTCGTATGTTGCCAAGCACATCTGCTCTGGTCATGCATCCTGTGCCCCATAACAACTTTAAAGAAATGGCAATAAAGTTTCAGGAAAAGAGCTGTCATCTTTTACAGGCAATGGATGTCTGTTTTACAATGGCAATGGTGCATAATTTTGAACATACGTGATTTTATGTGGCTTTCTGACTGATTTCAAGACAAAAAGATTGGGATTATCTTCCTTGTGTTCCAGTTTGAACTACTGAGTTTCTGTATGGCTAGCATTTTCTGTGGGCCCATTACGGAACAGATGCAGATTTCATCCCTGTGCTGTGATCACATAAAAACTGGAGATTTTTTTTTGGTGGTACCTTAGTGGGAATAATGTCATTCGCTGAGTAATGCAGCCATCTAGTGGCACAATGATAGAAGTACGGCAGTGTGGAATGATTTCTACAAGAGAGTGTCTGGGAGGATGAGTCGGGTAGCCCCTATCGGAAAAAAGACTGAAAGTCCAGGTGTAGTTTTCTTTTCTTTTGTTTTCTAAAGTCGTGCAAAAATATTCAAACAGTTAAGCCTTAAAAAAAAAAAAAAAATCAATTTTGAGGCTGACCCTACTTCACCTGCCTGTTTCCACTCAAACACAGAGAGAATGAAATCCAGTTTAAAATTATTTAATTTAATGAGCTAGATCTTACTGAAAGAAACAGAGCAAGCTAATTTTGTGGAAAAGTAGAAGGTACCCAGCCCTGTCCTGCTTCTGGATACACTCAAATGGATGGCACTGACCACAGAAAGACATGCCTGTGAGGCAGCAGGGCTGGGGCAGCTGTCACTCCCACACACATTCAGACAGAGCCAGACTGGGCAATGGCAAAACCTGGCTTGATGTATGCTTCAGTACTCAGAGTTTATATTCACAGTGTGTAGGGGTTTATTTCCACTGCCATGACCTGTACATTTATGGAACCAAATATGTTTACTGAAAGAAAATATGGGTAACAGGGAGTGAGTTGAAATTTGGGGTGGAAACTTGATTTAGCAGTTGTATTGTTTTTTCGGGTTGGAGGATATGTTTCTAAAGGCCCGATTTTGTAAACCTTGTTTATGTTGAGCAGCACTTAAGTGAGCACTTCTCTGCTCTGCAAAGCAGTACCCAGTGTGAATCACCCAGTGCATGAGATTATCCAGGATCCATTTATCAGCTTGTATCCCTGGGGCCTGATCCAAAGTCTGTTGATCTCAGTAGAAAAAAATCCATGAGCCTTAGTGACTTCCAGTAGGATCTGTAATTTGAACCCTGTGGTCACTTGGAAGTGCAGATTATCTTATTCTTTCAGTACCACAAGGACGTGGTTCACAACTGAATCTCTAGTGCTTTTCCAGTGTGAAATTGCAATAATTGTATTTCTGTTAAGCTGTAACCTCTGTTCCACCTGAACAGCATATCAACAATGACCACATACACGGTGAGAAGAAAGAGTTTGTGTGCCGATGGCTGGACTGTTCCCGGGAGCAGAAACCTTTCAAAGCCCAATATATGCTGGTGGTCCACATGAGGAGACATACAGGGGAAAAGCCACACAAATGCACTGTAAGTAAAGGGGCCTGAGCTCCAGGCTTGTACAGGGAAGCTGGGGCTGTGAGGAGAACAAAAAGAGCAGGACGAGTGCTGCATTCTCTGAGCTCTTGTCTGTCAGACTCTCGTGGAGAGGAGACTGCCATGTCTGTTTTGTTATCCAGCACAGATGACAAAAGCTTCAGGAGAGGATGATTTGGCCCACTTCATGAAGTTTAAAGTAAAGAAGCCCTAAAAGGCATTATTAAACAGGGCTCAGTTTGCTTAATTATTTAAAGGCACTTTCTCTTACAGAGCTTGATATTACTGCTGGCCACCAGCCTCCTGGTGGCTTTGCAATGGATTTCAGTCTTAGTCAAAGTAGGCAAACACTATGCTCTCCTGTAAGAAAAGATTTACATACTGCTGAAAGCATTTTAACTTGAGCTGTGGTGGAGTTTGCTTGGGTTAAATTAAAACCCTCCCAATCAAACCTACATTAGACAAGGTTATGAGGGCTTGGAAAACTTCTAAACTTCTATAAGTCCACTTCTACTGTTTCCTGCAAGTCCAAAGATTAAAACTAAACCAGACTTATTTCTCATCTGCAGTTTGAAGGTTGTACAAAGGCCTACTCCAGACTAGAAAACTTGAAAACGCACTTGAGATCTCACACTGGAGAGAAACCGTATGTGTGCGAACATGAAGGCTGCAACAAAGCTTTCTCCAATGCATCTGACAGGGCCAAGCACCAAAACAGGACTCATTCCAATGAGGTAAGTAAGCACAGCTTCAGAAGATTAATATAATTCATTGTTGAACAGACTTTCAGTGTGGTCATAGCAATCTATTACAGACAACAGGCACAGCAACCCTCGGCAACCTGAAAGGAATGTAAGATCTGGATGACTCTTACAGCACAGTATGTCATACAGACCTGGCATTTTATTATGTGTAAGAGAGTTTTGAGTGAGGGAGTCTAATGGAAACACATGGATTAATTTGGGACAGATCCTGTTCTCCCTGTAAAATTAGGATTATTTTTTCCTCTGATGCTGGAAGGGCTCGTTGAGTGCCTGAACCCATCCCCATGCCTGTGTTGGCACCAGGTATCTGCTGGGATGCAGCTTCGGACAGCCAGCATACTTCAGGGTGCTGCAGACAGCCAGTTTCTGCATTTGAAATCATGGGCTGCCTTTTAAGTTCTGAGTTAATGCCTTCTCTTCTCTGGCCTCTTTCACTCTTTCTTTCCATCTTGAGCTGACCTCATGGACTACACAGGATGGCCAGGGTATCAGACCCAGTCAGCATGGGTTTAGGAGGGGTAGGTCCTGATCTCCTTTTTGTGTCCTTTTATGACCTGCCTGGTGGATGCAGGAAAGGCTGTGGGTGTTGTCTATTTGGACTTCAGCAAGGCCTTTGACACTGTCTCCCACAGCACACTCCTGGAAAAGCTGGCAGCCCATGGTTTGGACAGGAGCACTCTGTGCTGGGTTAGGAACTGGCTGGGTGGTTGGGCCCAGAGAGTGGTGGTGAATGGTGCTGCATCCAGCTGGGGGCCCATCACCAGTGGTGTTCCTCAGGGGTCTGTGCTGGGGCCAGTCCTGTTCAATATTTTTATTGATGACATGGATGAAGGTATTGAGTCTTTCATTCGTAAATTTGTGAATGACACTAAGCTGGGAGTGTATGTTAATCTGTTGGAAGGTGGGAGGGCTCTGCAGAGAGACCTGGAACAGTTGGATGGATGGGCAGAGTCCAATGGGATGAAGTTTAATAAGTCCAAGTACCGAGTCCTGCATTTTGGTAACAATAACCCCCTGCAATGTCATAGGCTGGGGACAGTGCCCAGGCAGAAAGGGACCTGGGGGTGCTGGTGACAGCAGCTGGACATGAGCCAGCCCTGTGCCCTGGTGGCCAAGAAGGCCAATGGCCCCTGGCCTGGATCAGGAATGATGTGGCCAGCAGGAGCAGGGAGATCATTCTTCCCCTGCACTCAGCACTGGTGAGGCCACACCTGGAGTGCTGTGTCCAGTTCTGGGCCCTCAGTTCAGGAAGGACCTTGAGATGCTTGAGCGCGTCCAGAGGAGGCAATGAGGCTGGTGAGGGCCTTGGAACACAAGCCCTATGAGGAACAACTGAGGGAGCTGGGGTTGTTTAGCCTGGAGAAACAGAGACTCAGAGGTGACCTTATCCCTCTCTACAACTGCCTGAAAGGTGGCTGTAGTCAGGTTGGGGTTGGTCTCTTTTTCCAAGCAGCAACGAGAGGACTCAGTCTTAAGCTGTATCAAGGGAAATATAGGTTGCATATTAAGGAAAAGTTTGTTATGGAAAGAGTGATAAAGTACTGGAATGGTCTGTCTGGGGAGGTGGTGGAGTCACCATCCCTGGATGTGTTTAAAAAGCAGATGGGATATGGCACTTGGTGCCATGGTTTAGTTGGGGTATTAGGTATTGGGTAATTGAGGTATTAGGGCATGGGTTGATCTTGAAGGTCTCTTCCAAACTAGTAATTCTGTGATTCTGTTATTCTGGGACTAGGGATGCAGCAGAGGAACTACAACTTTTCTCAAGGAAACCAGCTGTGGCAGTCACAGCTGTTTTCCAAACACTCAGCATAACTTCTTGTTACTGTGTTTCCTGTTACTGCTTCCTGCTTTTTCAGGAAGCACACCATCTTCATGCATTGTCCATGTTTTATTACCCTATTTCAAGTTGCACAGAGAGTCACATGATCTCAGTCTCACAACTCAGAATCAAATCTCCTCTCCTTGACACGTCCCTGAACTGCTTCACCTCTAGCCTAAACCTGGAAGTACTGGGAGGGTGGGATGTACCATAGCAGCTATATCCATTTCTACACAGCTTGGATCTTTCTTTAACTGGTATTGGGTAGTCGCAGGCATACACAATGGCCAGCAGGGATGCTCCAGGGAGCATTCATCTTCTTCCAGTCCCTACCCTGCAGCATCTCGTTAGTCACAAGGGAAGCAGAGGGCATTGCACATCCCTGAGTTTCCTCATCCCCCCTGTGTTTTCAGCAGCCCAAGCAATAATGGCACTGAAGCCCTGCAGTGATTTAGTGAATGGTCACCAAGGTAGAAGGAAGTTCACCGAGTCTTGCCAATAGCTGCCTGAGCTTTCTTTTCTCATACACTGAACTAATCTGTGTGCTGCCTAGTTGATGATTTAGATCTTCTCTTACTTAGCAATGTGACCTGCCCTGTGTTAAGATCAGAATTTGTGTCTAACAGTAAGTCAACCAGAGAAATTTTATGCTGCATATGATTTCTGATAGGTGCAGCCACAGGGGCAAATGAAATGTTTCCTTCACCATTACGTCACACCAAAACAGGCTAATCTTCTAGGGCAACCTATACTGGTGGAATGATGTGAATACCATGAAAAACAGACCAAATTCAGCAGTTTGCAGTGCCATTTTGGTTTTCAGGAGGTAACCTACAGAGAACTTTAAAAGCAGCTGACATCTCTTGATTACGATATACCTTACTCATGTAGAGGAGAACTAAGGGACTTGTACTTCCGTAGCAACTTGAGAAAACCTGCCTCGGTAGATCAACATTGTCTCTAAACTGCTCATTTTTACTCCTATTCAAGTAAGTGGGAGGGTTTTTTCCACTGATGTCAGTGGAAGCAATCTCAGGCCTTAGACAGCTATGGCAAAGCTGTATTTGTCCAAGGCTCCACAGTGCCATGTGTAAGCAGACACAAAACCCCTCTGAGAAACTCTGCATGAGGGTCTCTTTCTATTTTTTGAAGGCTAGTATAAAAAAAAAACCAAACCTTTAAAACAGTACTTTCTTGGAAACAATTCAGTAATAAAAGTGTGTGAACAATACTTTGCTTCCCAGGGCAATTAAAGGATTTAGGAAGTGCTCAGCTCTTCTTTTTAATACCCTCATAATACAAGAACAAAGGCTATGTTAATTTGTAAGACAGTAAATTTACTTTATTCTACATTGCTTAGTGAGCTATAGAAATTCACAGATAAAGGAAGTGGTTTCTAAAAAAATGAGTGATGAGTTATGCTGGTAGCAGTAATAATAGTGCATCTATTTCTGCAACATGAAAATGTTCATGGCACTGTATCTTATGCTTTGACTGGTGATCTGAAGGAGCCAGGAAAAAAAATGCTTCCTTGGTTAATTCTGCCTGAACAAATGGCCCAGCACCTTTTGAAGTGGGTTGTTTCTCTCAGTGTCAAGTAGTAGGTATTAGGCCTATGGGGAACACTCTCAAACTGCTGAGGGCAAGGGACAGGGTTGAAAACTAGACCAGTCTTCATAAGTGGCCATAGCTCGGTTGACTCTTCTGCTAAGCTAAGTGAAAGCCGTGCTAGTTGGTAGCCGTGAGAGACTCTTCCCTCAATCAACTGTGCAGCACTAATTGCTACTTTCTGAACCAAGGGGAGCTAATGGTTTTGACTGGGTACAGTCACTGTTCAATAGGACAAGGGGTGATAGCTTTAAACTGGAAGAGGGTAGATTTAGATTAGTTAAAAGGAAGAAATTATTTACTGTGAGAGTAGTGAGGCACTGGTAGAGGTTTCCCAGAGAAGATGTGGATGCTTCATTCAAGCAGTGTTCAAGTGCTCCATTGTTCAAGTCCAGGTTTGAATGTGGCTTTTACCAAGGGGTCCTTGCCCATGTTGGGAGGGGAGTGGATAATTAGATAATCTTTAAGGTCCCTTCCAACCCAAACCATTCTATGATTCAGTTGTTAAAGAGACCATAAATTAGGTAAAAAATTCGCTGTGAAAGCATTTAACTGCAACACCAGCTGTGCTCCAAGGAGTTCTTCAGGAGTCCCACATGGAATTGAATCTAATATAGGTGTTTTTTGTGTCTTGTCAGAAACCATATGTTTGCAAGATACCGGGCTGCACGAAGCGCTACACAGACCCCAGCTCTCTCCGGAAGCACGTGAAGACCGTGCATGGCCCGGAGGCACATGTCACCAAGAAGCAGCGGGGAGACATCCACCCACGGCCTCCGCCACCAAGAGACCCAGGCAGCCACTCTCAGACCCGGTCACCAGGCCATCAGACTCAGGGTGCAATTGGTGAGCAGAAGGACCTCAGCAACACTACCTCAAAGCGTGAAGAATGCCTCCAAGTGAAAGCGGTCAAGTCAGAAAAACCAATGGTATGCAATACACCGTGCCACTCCCTTTGTCCTTTTCTTCCTTCCTTAATAATCCCTGTATGAAAATCTCAAGTCTGTAACCTCTAGCTCACAAGGTTTGGTTTTGTGAGGTCTTTTTCTGTGTTTACATGGTAAAATGTTTTTAAAGCCTAATAGCAAATAAAAAGATGACATCTAGTATGTGTAATATGGAGTAAGCATGGTGCTGGCAGCTGCCACAATAATTGTTTCTCTTAAAAAAGCTCCATCTTCTGGAATAAGCATAATATAAAAAAATCAGAATTGAAAAAAATAACACGTTTTTTCCACTCTTCTGTTTCCAGAAGAAAGATGGCGAATCTGAATTTTTCAGGCTGAAAGCCAGAAAAAGAAAAAAACCAAACTAAACCACAAGAAATCCAAATTACTAAAATGATGGTATTGATGATGATCATTTTTGGAGAACCTAGGGAAACAATCAGATTTTAAGGGCTTGAGGCTTTTGGGTTATGGATCAAACTGAAGCAGGATGAATTGAGTTTCTTAAACAGCAGATGGGCATCTTTTTAATAACATCTCTGTTGTGATGTGACCTCTTATGCTTATTGATGCTTAACTCAACCTGCTCCAAGTTTAACTAAATCAACAGTCTGCAAGTCTTTTCTCTGGTTTACCTTAACGTATTGCATTAAGCTATTGAAAGGACTGTATTCCATTTTTTGAGATGCTGTCTTAAATATACAGGTTCTTTTATTTGCCTGAATTTCATGTGCCATCTGCCCTCTTCACAAGGGTTAATTCAAAGGCAGCCACTCCATCCTCTTCCCCATCTGGGTCTATGATTCATCTGTATCCAGCCCCTGGGGAATACAAATATGAGCCCTCCAAATTCTGCTCATACTGTTAATCATGGTGCAATTCAAAGTGATTACTCACTGAAATATGAGTTACTGCTATGTTGTGCCTAAGGCTTATGCTCAAACTGTTCAGTATTAATACTGAATTAAAGAACTTTGAAGGGCTGACAGTAAACTCCTGCTGAAGTTTAAAGGAAGTCCTCTGCCATCTTTGCTGATAACTACCTTAGTTTACAAAGGAGCAAAGTCTCTTTTGCTTTGCTAGGTAAACATGTAGCATTATTGAGGCATGTTGAACACAGTTCTAACAGGAAAATTTGTGTAAGAGGGGTACTAATGCCTATAGCTTACATAGTATTAAATATTTTTCATGGAAAAGTATATTTTAAAAATAATTCTGTTTCTTGTTTTTCATTGCATGTATGAATTAAGGTATATTTTCTGGTTTTCAACTAATCCAATGTCTTTTCTGTCTAATGCTCTTAAATGTCTTATTCTAACTTCCTAAGGACAGTGGGTAATAAGGTGAGGGCATTTTAACTTCTCTGCTGTTTTTCTTATTGCAACATTATTTATGTTTTTATTTTAGTCTTCTGCCTGTTGTTCAATAATTCCTTTATTTAGTAATGTGCAATCCATCAAGCACATTCCCAGTTGTAATGTTGTGAGCATTTTGCAACACTTGACATGTGAAAAATCTGGCTTATATTGGTGAAACATCTTCAGAAATGTCTTTGTACTTTCCCCTCTAGATGACACATCCATTTTTCTTCTGTATTGCACATCTAGAAATATATGTCCTGCATAATACAGTTCTTATTTCTGTACCCTACCTCACTGTGATCTTGACATGTGCTACAAGAACAGGTTTCTGATCACTATTACTCTTCTTCCATATGGCATGGAGCTATTGTCCAGAAGCCCAAACTTTCTTCTGTATAACAACTGTTATTTCTATTCTTGTCACCAAATCTGCTGTGGCCAGGATTTGGAAATGAACTTGCTCAGTGTGGCCTCATAAATTCTAAGTATCATCATTCAAGTTGGAAATAATAAAATAGTTATTGAATCTCAAATGGACTCCTTAAGGGCATGAAACTACAGTAGTGCAATGAATCTGAGTCTTCATTCATTGATGTTTAAAGTGAGAGTTGTCCCTGCCACTTCAGAAATTCAAGACAGCATTTTTCAGTAAAATGTACATAAAGATCACAGAGTGGCAGAAAAAAAACAAAACCAAAAAACAAAACCACATCAGAAACCCTAAAAGTTAAATACTTACATGAAACTGTTCTTGTGAGCAAAATGATACTGCATGCCCCACTGATTTGTGATCACACTGATAGAACCTTACAGTGAGATATTAAATCCAGAGACTTCTGTCTGTCTTTGTTTTGTCTGTCAGTTTGTCAATTTTCCCATTCTTTTGCGAGAACTTCATAAAATGTCTGAAAAGTAAATCAAGCCTGTGTTTCCCCACAGCAAGAGTTCTGCTAGAGCAGCAGGGAACACTCCCTGTTAAGAAAGAAGATGCTATTGTGGCATATTTATATCCCTTCAGATTACCAGCCTGTATTGTCTACTTAAATTCTTGCACTTCAAATCTTAAATTCTAATGAAACAAAGGATTTGATTCAGTAGATCATCACCTTCTTGATTCAGGTCAGAGGTGGTGTAAGTTAGGTGGTATAAGAGGTATAAGAGGAGGTGTAAGTTAGACCTGAGTGCTGCCAGGGTCATGAGATGCTGATAATATGATACAGTATTTTTTGCACTGATGCTTTGTCCCTGTTTTATTACATGCCAACATTTCAGGCCAACCACTGCTTGTAACAATGAGCCTTAAGCCTGGAAAATGCTTACATTCTTTAGCCACAAGTCTAATTAAAAAAACCCGAATTCCAATGTTGTTGGAGTCTTGTTTGTTTGTTTGCAAGCCTAGCAGTGTAAACTAATACCTTGTAACATGGCTGAATTCTGGTTTGGTTTTTCTGAGCTGCAGCTTCAGTTGGGAACAGCACATTAAGCAAAGTATGGTATCCATCCATAGATGCTCACAAATGGCTTGAAGTGATAGAAGTAACTCGGGGAATAATTCCGATAAGTGTCTTATGGAGATATATTGAATACCATCAGCAACATGTGAAAGGGGACTTTAGTCTTGTGCTTTACAGTGCCATTCACTGCAGTTGAAGCCAATATCTAGAAAGCCTCTTTATGAATGATCACTGTTATCATTTAATGCTGAACGTTTCTGTACCTATATCTTCGGCTCCATTTAGACCTTCATTTAGCACAAATACTCTGGTTAACATTGTTTGCTTAATCCTCACACTCTTTTGTCTCTTACTTCCCTCCAACAGACATCTCAGCCAAGCCCTGGTGGTCAGTCTACATGCAGCAGCGAACAGTCCCCCATCAGCAACTATTCCAACAATGGGTTCGAGCTTACTCTGACCGGTGGTGGTAGTGTAGGAGACCTCAGTGTCATCGATGAAACCCCAATCATGGACTCTACCATTTCCACAGCCACCACAGCACTTGGCTTACAGGCCAGGAGGAATATGACAGGGACCAAATGGATGGAGCAAGTGAAATTAGAAAGGTTGAAACAAGTTAATGGAATGCTTCCAAGACTGAACCCCGTTCCACCTTCCAAAGCCCCGACCTTGCCGCCTCTCATAGGAAATGGTGAGATAGACGTAATAAGAGTGATAACGCTTTTTGTCCCTTATCTTGCTGCTTCCTAGCTCAATCGTGCAACTCTTGCAGGAGTTGCACAGTTTAGGGAACTCAGCAGCTGTGAAATGGTTTGTAAATTGTTCACTTTCTGTTTGTGCCCTCATTGCAAGTCCTTCTACCCACCCTCTGAGAAGTCTGTTAGTCCCGTTGTTTTACAGAACAAGGGTTAGCAGGGGAGCCATGAATCACATTTTAAATATCCCCTACAGTTAAAGGTTTTGACCCAAGATCATCAAAATTCTGTCCTGTTTCGAGGCAAGGCAGAAGAAGTAAATACCTGTGAATTTATTGTATGGAAGTCTTTCTATTGAGGCCCTTGCAAGGCAGCCTTTGCAGCAATGTGGTGGGCTTCCCTTTAAATAACCTGTTCCCACACATAGAAGGAATCATATGTACAGATGCTGCTGCTGCAAAGAGCAAATATCCATGAATGGGAGCAAGGCAAGGTTGAACTCTGAAGATCCCCAGTTGTTTTCCTCCAAAGAACTGCTCACGACCAAATTGGATGTTGCTGCTGCCCCTATTTTGCCTACAGCATGCCTGTAGGTTTCTGGGCTCCACCCAGCAGTGGAGGTTTTCTGAGACCCATTCAGTCAAAACAAACTATGTAAAATTAAGACATTTATCCTGTTTATTAAAACCAAACCAAAACAAGGAAACCAGCAAAGATGTTTTGCAGTTGTTAGGAGTTATTTCAAGAATATTTCAAGAAGTCTAAGAAATGACCTTGAATAGCCTCCAATTTGTATATTTTGCCATTCCATGCAAATGCCTGTTCAATTATATTTTGCCTATAAAAAGCTCCCTTACGAATGTGTCCTCCTGGCACATGAGCTGCACTGCAGGCTGGAGCACTGCACCAGCTGATGACAGTTTGTGGCTATGGGCTATAAATTTTCTGCTGGGATTCACACTGAAATGTTACCCTTGAGTCTCTGAATTAGCTTTTAACCTAAGGACACAGTTTTTATCCCTACTTCTTTCAAGAAAGAGCACTGCTATGATTGGGTGTGATGATGTTCTTTCTCTATACTCCACTGAGTTCTTTACTGTGTGTTTTCCACACCAGTTTCTGGATAATACCTCTTTGTTTAACTGTGAATTTTACCTGCAGGTACCCAGTCAAACAGCAGCTGCAGTGTCGGAGGATCCATGACTATTCTGCCAAACAGGAATGAACTCTCAAGTACAGACATCACTGTGTTGAACATGCTGAACAGGAGGGACAGCAATACTAGCACAATCAGTTCAGCTTACCTGAGCAGCCGCAGGTCCTCTGGAATCTCACCTTGCTTCTCCAGCCGGAGGTCCAGCGATGCCTCCCAGGCAGAGGGAAGACCGCAGAACGTGAGCGTTGCAGACTCCTACGACCCCATCTCGACGGATGCCTCCCGGCGCTCCAGTGAAGCGAGCCAGTGTGATGACCTGCCAAGTCTTCTCAGCCTCACCCCGGCCCAGCAATACAGGCTGAAAGCTAAATATGCAGCAGCTACTGGTGGACCCCCACCAACTCCACTGCCTAACATGGAGAGGATGAGCCTCAAGACAAGGATGGCACTCTTGGGTGACTGCAGGGAGTCTGGAGTATCTCCACTGCCTCCAGTGAATGTCCCTCGAAGATGTAGTGATGGTGGGGCAAATGGTTACAGCAGGAGGCATTTTCTGTCTCACGAAGCTTTAGGAAATGGGACAAGGAGAGCCAGTGATCCAGTCAGAATGGCCTCTGACAATCTCTCTGTCCCAAGAGTCCAGCGTTTCAACAGTCTTAATAGCTTTAACCCTCCTGCTTTGCCTCCATCCATGGAAAAGCGCAACCTTGTTCTTCAGAACTACACCCGTTCTGAGGGTGGCGTCTTCCGCAGCTTCAGCTCCCCCTGTCCTCCAAGCATCAGCGAGAACGTCGCCCTGGAGGCTGCTACCATGGAAGCAGGTAGCAGTCTGAATGATGAGGATCTCCTGCCAGATGACGTCGTCCAGTATCTGAATTCCCAGAACCAGGGCACGTACGACCATTTGTTGAACAATGTCCTAGACAGCAACAAAATGCATCACAGCTCAGTTTCAGGAAACAACAACCCCAGCAACTTTGACCAAGCCCCTCCACTGAGCAGTCAGCAGGCGGGTCCCGAGGCAAATAAGAGTGACTTGCCCATTCAGTGGAATGAAGTAAGCTCAGGAAGTTCTGACTTATCTCCTTCAAAGCTGAAATGTGGTCAGCGGTCAGCAGTGCAGCAGGCTCGGGCCTTCAGATTTTATAACAATATGATGGTTCAGCAGCAGAACCTGGAGAGAAGCAACATGGCCCAGCAGAATGGCTATCAGAACCTGGTGGAGAACAACACTTCCTACAGTTTACAGCAAAACGTGACTCTTGGCAGCGGAGCTGGGAATTCTTTCAGCATGCATTCCAACAAGCCTTACAGTGAAAGCATGGGCAGGCAAGCGATGATGGCTGGGGTGACAGACAATTCCTGTGGCATGGCAGTGCAAGGGCAGAAGCTAAGAATCAGCAACATGCCAGTGAATGGGAACCAGCAAAATTTCAGCCATCCCCTGGCATCCAGTGATCAAACCACCAGTATGGCAAACGGGATGCAGGACAGGAACATGATGGAACAGGAATATTTGCAAAGCCAGCCAGCTGGAGATGGTGTTCATTACCAGGGAGTCAATCACTCTGGTCAAATGATGCTAGGGCAGGTTAGTCCTACCTCACAAGGCAGCCTGTATCAAGGGCCGCAGAGCTGTCCACTGGTGTCTCACACCATTGGTAGCCAGCCTTCAGGCTTGTCAGCGGCCAAAAGTTACCAGTCATGCTCTAATTACAGCAGCAACAGACGGCAAAACGTGTTGAGAAACAACCTGTCCCAGCAGCAAAGACAAGTAGATGATGGCAACCAGACGTACAGGGTAAACACCATTAAGATGGAAATGCAAGGTCAATCACAGCAGTTCTGCTCTAACATGCAGAATTACTCTGGTCAGTTATATGACCAAACCATGGGCTTTAGCCACCAAGCTATGAAAACAGGTTCTTTCTTTGGTTCAGAAGCCAGCTGCCTGCTGCAGGGGACTGCAACTGAAAACTCATCTGAGCTTCTTTCCCCGGGGGCTAACCAAGTGTCAAGCACAGTTGACAGCATTGACAACAACAGTCTAGAGGGTGTGCAGATAGATTTTGATGCTATCATAGATGATGGGGACCATGTCAGCTTAATTTCGGGAGCCCTGAGCCCAAGTATCATTCAAAATGTCTCCCGCAATTCCTCACGCCTCACCACTCCCCGAGCATCTCTTACATTCCCAGCTATGCCTGTAAGCACAACCAACATGGCTATTGGGGACATGAGCTCTTTGTTGACCTCACTTGCAGAAGAAAGCAAGTTTCTTGCTGTTATGCAATAGACATAAAAAACAAAAACACTTAGGAGATAACAGATGGAAAAAAAAGACTCATATTTTTTAGTTGTGTATGTATTTTAGCAATCTCATCTCACCTAAATGGGATGTGTTTCAAGTATATTCCTTTTATGGAATAAGGACTCTGAAAACCCTAAAGTGTTCTAGGGAGAAACTGTCTTCCATTTCAGTTTTGAATCAGTATTGCTACGCCCATTCCATCCCTTTCTCTCTTTCCTCTCTCTCTCCCCCTCTCTCACTCTTTTTGAATGTCTGTATGCTTCTTTTTTTTTTTCTTTTGTTTTTTAATTGTAAACCAATGTAAACGTGTGAAGTGCATGTTGCTTTTGTTTTGTTTTTTTGTTTTGTTTTGGAGTTTTTTTGGTAAAGAAAGGCCTGATGAAATGACTTGATAATTTTCTGTTACTCAAATGAAGCTAGACCTTGTAGAACTGTTGCAACTTTTCCCCTTGAACCTATAACCAGGCACAATGTGAAGTGAGCATACAGCAATGAAATCATCTCTGGATGCACTGGACACATCACACTGAGGTGGAAAACCAGTTTAGAAATGCACTGCCATGGTACCCCTGGGCTGCAGTTTCAGGGGCAAGGAGCACAAAATGTTGGGAGGTTCAAGCAAATAAGAAATGTAAAAACCATCAGCCGTTTGATCTCTAGTGAAAGCTTAAGGTTGTTGTAAATGCACACAGAGATAGCTGTCACTGCCTTGAATAACGATACTGAGATTGTGTCATGTTCAACCTGTTTCAGAGGAAGGAGAGGACCAGAAAACTGTTTGTAGTCCAACTCTCATCTTTTGCAGTATTTGGTATTCTGGTTTTCAGCCTTCGTTTTTAAATGACTGGATAGCAAAATTATGGGGGTGTGTAGTGACTCGGCTAGTCTATATTCTTCTCATTGCATACCACATTTGTGGAGATATGATCAGGGTCTTTGCAGTATTTCATGCAGTGAAATAACAAAATAGCAGTATTTTGTACTGGGGATTTTTTTTTTTTTTTAATGCAAATTATTTAGGTGTAACTTGCTGAGCCACTTGTTCTTATTTGCTGGTAAAACTTTGTGTACGTCCCCTTTATCCCAGACAGCTCCATGGATACATACAGCTTCAAAAACATCATGGGCATGTCATGTAAAAGAAGCAGAAAATGAATGGCTGGCCCAGCTCTCAGACTAGCCAAATAAATCAAAGCAGTTGCAAGCAATCTGATAAACTTAAATGTTTTTTCCACTGTGTCCAGGCTTTACAAAATTAAGAAATTTAAACTGCCATTAAAAAAAGCCAAGAAACAAGGGGAACAGCAAGTATTCAGAGATCACAGACTATTCAGATCTGGAATTATTATCAGGTCCAACTCTTCAGTGAATGGCCTGTGTGAGGATCAAACCCACAACTTTGATGCTATTAGCACCATGCTCTAACCAGCTGAGTTGTCTGGCAACTAATCAAAGCTCAGAAAGACCAACCCAGCTTCTTTCTCTCTCTCTTGGTGACACCATGTGCATTTAATTTCAAAGCAAACCAGTGGTTCAATGCCCAGGGTCCGTTATACCGGCAAAAAACTGAAACCAAGGCACTGTGATCATGAAGCTGGTGGAGGTGAGTGGCATTTGCTCTGTGAACACAGGCTTGGTTTTGGCTCTGCTGGGCTCTGTGTCTGCACCCCTGAACACACAGTGCTCCTGGGTGAACAGGCTGCTGTGGGGAACAAGCACAAGACCACAGTTTAAGTTCACCCACTCCTAGAAGCTGCATGGAGTTCCAGCCCTTGCAGACTTCTCAGTTAAGTCCCAAAAGTGAATGAAGTCCTACTACAGGATGTAAATTGTGCAGGCATTTACAGTCATGTATTTGATGTCTGTAAGGAGCTGATGTTATAGTAGACATACAGTGAGAAGAGAGAGTGTAGTCAGTTTTGAAATACAGATAAACTTTAGCCCAGTCAAAATCAGAAGATGACTTCTGTAGGCTAGAAAACCATTGCATTTTTTTCAGTTGTAAAAGAAAAGGTGAAATACCAGCTGATTGAGGACATGGCATTTGAGGAAATGTGTAGGAATGAAATATCCGTGAATCTGTCAGATAACACTGGTCTGTTAACAGCTGTTAAAGTCTGAGGATGAATCTATAAATCAGTAGGAAAACATCACAGGAATCTGGTGCAGGGGCCATATTTGAGCTTATCACCACACATACCAAGAGATTTGCACTCAGCTGGAATGTCAGAAATCAAGACAAATGTAGATAACCTACCTGTTTTATCATGATCTAGCTCCTGTCTTTCTTTGTATCTTTAGCGAGTATTTCTTTCTTACCCTGTCCCATGCACACATATTCACTCATCCTACACTTTTCTCTTTGCTAGCTTCCCTTCCAGCCTCCCTGCCCCTGACCAGCTACCACAACCCACCTGCAGTGGTCCTTGGGCTGCACGGGCAGTTGGGCACAGCTCACCATGGCAAGTGGCCGTGGCAGCAGAAGGAAGCTGCTCCCTATTGCCCTCTCATTGCCCAAAGGCCCTGTTGAGACCTACTGCCTGTACACAACCATTGTCCCTGCCCTGCTGCTGGGACAAGAAGGGATGCATCCCACTGGGCAGGTTCCCAGGGACAGGGATGTTCCAAGGGCTGTGCTGTGCATTGCAGCGTGGGGATACAGCTCATGGCCCTGCAGAGAAGCAGCAGTATAGGCATGAGGAAAGGCTGTGCTGGACAAGTTTCAGATAGTTCTCAGTAACCAATCCTGGCTATTTATTAAAGCCATCAATTACATGTTTATAAACAATTTCAACAGGGAGACTTACGACCAGCCTGGGAGTAGGTGGCTTGGGAGAAAAGTCTTTTATTGTTATGGAGCCAATACATTAAAAAACCCCCAGACATCCCAAACTATTTTTTAAACTCAGTTTTCCAGTTCATAATTGTATCTGCTGGTACAATTGATGCTGGGAAGCTATTAACAGATGTGATCCATCAGAGCTTAGAAGGAGCCATTCATATTGCTCCAGGCTAAAAGAGACTGTTTGAGTAGCCAGTTTGCCTTCCTGGATTTGACAAACCTTCGTCACTCACTTAGCCTTGTTTTGGGCCAACAGTGTGTCTTGGCAGAAACCACATGCTCAAGAAAGGCATCCCATTTGATTTGGCAAAGTTGAAGAATCAGAGACTCCACTGTGTCCTTGGAGAGTCTGTGCAAATGATTTATCATTTTCACCATTAAATGTATGTGCCACTTACGTTCATGTGTCACTTTCCAGCTTTAATGTTTTCTCACACTTTTCTGTTTTATACTCAAGAGCCTGGTTTTGGTACCTGTGAGGGTAGCAATACATTGTAGCCCAGCTGTCTGGGTTTTGGTTCTGTTTTGATAAGGTGGACTGGTCTCTCTGAGCATGGCACTATTACACTGGACACCAGCTTTCACTTCTCAACATGTGGCAGTCTGGGGAAGGTCCCATCAACACTGGTGGGATGAGTTTACTAGCACCCCTCTACTCTTCCAGTTACAGAGTCAAAGCTTGCTTTTGTGTATGTGGCACATCAGTTGATTTTTGCATAGCTGTTGGAAACACACTGATCACCCAAGAGTATAAGAAAATGCAGAAAATGTTGTGAATGTTCTATTTTTAAAGCATTGCAGCGTAAGTCTAAATTGCCATTTCTTGTAATGGCTCTGTGAGGGTCTTCCATATCCATTACTGTTGGCCTTGAGCACATCAGTAACATTCAGCCTGCCTGAAGCATGTGTGTTTCTCCAGACAGTTTCACTTTCCACGAAGTGGAAGTTGCCAGTGAAGGGTTTATCTGTCAGTTACACCTAGGTAAAGATAAGGTGTGTTTGCATGAAAGTCAGTGGGCTTCCACATGGGCTTTGCTGGGGAGTACAATGGTCCCTCACATCCACATGACAGATGATGTTGTTCTCTCCTTGGAGAATGGCCCCAAATGGTGCGTGCATTAAGATGCTGGCTGCCTGTTGACTTCCCATCACTGCTTCCCCTCAGTGAGATGGCTGGTCAGCTCACCCATGCCTATCCTGCTGTGGCTTGTCCACCTGGACAGCAGTGTTTATATTCCCACAATGTATGTGCCTTATTTTGCGTTGACCCTGTAAAAGAGAGGGACCAGGATGTGTTGCCAAATTTTCCTGATGAGGCTGTACTCGCCATTGAGTTAATAGCACATACCACTGTTAATAGTGTCTGAAACGTCTTGTAAACCTCTGGTATTCATGTATTATTGTCCTTGGATTGGTGGAATGTCTCCTATGGAACAGTTACTGTTGTCAGTCCTGCAGATGTGTAAGATAAAAAAGTGTTGCTTTTTTTTTTTAATTTTTTAATTTTTTTTTTATAAAGCTTGTAATCCTTTTTTTTAAAAAAGAAAAAAGAGAATGTGTAAATACATTTATGTACGGTAGGAATAGTGTTCAGCTGTAACAGACCTTAGTGGTCTTCATTTGATAAACCTGCAGTTATGATCTGATGTTTCTCAAGCCTTAGGTTGATCTGAAGGGTCTGTAGCACTGTGTACATATGAACTGTACTTCTGCTTTCAGAACCACTTAGCTTTTTTGTAACAAAGAAAAAAAAAATGTTTCTTACAATGTCAATAAAAACAAAAGCCTTTGTACTTAAGTTCTTAGCTTTCAGCTTCTAAAGTATCTCCTTGGGGGAGGGAGTTATTTTTTAATACATCTGAAAAGCCTGGTTGCAATCAGTGCTTGTATCACTTCCACTCAGAGCTGCTTTCCTCTTTCTGCTTCCCAGCCTGTTGCTTCACTCCATTCACAGTTTAAATACAGATGGGAAAACAAAACAGGGTGTTTACCTTCTTGCTAAAGAAAAACGGCTGTCAGGTGGTGGGGGGAAAAATAAATGAAAATGTGTTGTTACACAGACAGATAAAGTGTTTGAAGGGAGGAAAGAGACTGACCTGGTTAACTCTGCTGCAGGAGGAGTCAGTTCAGAGGCCAAAGCCGAGCCGTGCTAAACTCCGGGCTGATCTATGGGGGCTGTTTCATCCCTTGCTTGCCAAGGGTGTCTCACAAAGGCTTGCCCACCCATGAAGAAGCGTAGGAAGGAGGAAGAGAAGTTCCCCTGGCTGTGTTAATCAGTAGATGTCCACTCAGGTGGGTTACAGTGTGATCTGCAAAGAACTAGACGCAGTTATCTTCAAAGCTGGGCATATTTAATGAGTGTTCCTGTTGAGCACAGTTGTTACGGATGGTGTCAAGTTAGTGGTGGCTTACAGTATAGAAAATGTTGTAGCGCTGCTTGGTCTTAAGGTGTTGTCTGAGCTGTTCTCATTTCTCTTTTGTTACCATTGCTGGCAAGACCCAGAGTGCTCTACTGAGCTATCAGAGCTCAGCTTCTGCTGTAGTCCTTCATCAGCTAAAATAGGTGAGCTGTTTCCCAAGTGGTGGGAGGTAACTGCATTATTTGCTCATGTTAACTTCTTTTTTTGTGTGTGTGTCCTGTTTTGTTTTGTTGCTCACCATTTTTATCATTTGGCACAGGCCTTAAGGTTTAGGAGGGACAAAGGGTAGAATGGAGAGCCAAAGCCTAGAGCATATCCAGCTGAGAAGCCAGTGAGGCAGGAGAGCCCTGGGAGTGGCCTGGTAGGGGTGAAGGAGATCTTGCAGTTTGAAAGAGG
Organism: Pseudopodoces humilis; assembly: GCF_049639895.1. Lineage (NCBI taxonomy): Eukaryota > Metazoa > Chordata > Aves > Passeriformes > Paridae > Pseudopodoces > Pseudopodoces humilis. The sequence continues at coordinate 99,449,435 of NC_142200.1, read as the reverse complement.
GGGTTGATGGTGGCCATGGTGCCTTAGTTTATATGCTGCAATCCAAAATTCTCCCAGAGTTTGGCAGTGCTTCAGTATTAGCTCACTTTGGGGGATGGGTGCGTGTGACAGTGGCATCCCCACAACTTTGACTAGGAGGAGGTGAGCAGCAGGGATGGAACAAGCCTCACAAAGACATGATGGACCAGCAGAGAAACGAGCAGGCCCATGGAGACTGGTGGGTCAGCAGCAGGATTCATGCTGACCACAGATCATGTCTGTCAGGAGCTTAGGACTGATCAAGGCATTTCTGAGTGTTAGCAGCTGCCTACAGGTAGTGGGAGGTGAGGAACTCGCACTTGTTACATGCTAATGCAGTAAAGTCCTGCACACGTGCACGCCTGCAGAGCATCGTGCTAAACAAGTGTCACCAGCATTGCACACCTGCTGCCATAAGAGAGCCCACACACCTGGCCTGACAGCCCCTCTGTCAGGGGCTATGCTCTGTGCACCAAACTTGCACCACTGCCTCTACCTTTAACCAACCCCTGCATGCTTGTCTTCCATCTGTAACTCCTCCACCAGCTGGATCTACTTCAGGATGAATGTCGAGGGCAGGAGATGGGGCCCCTGTCCTGTTCAGCACGTTGGTTGTTTGCTGTGTTGTGGCTGCAGATGAAGTTGCTGCCAAGCGGTGCGAGGTCAGGCACCAAGGTTACAGCATTTCCAGACCTGAGCACTACTAGGTGAAGGGCTGGGGCTCCAGGTCATGCTCTTGGTCCTCCAGCTTGACTGTGATTGGGCTGATGAAAAGCTGCGTGTTCAAAGTTGCAGCCGGAGACAGGAGGACCTGTGTTGCCATGTGGTAAAGCTCAATATAATGCCAAGTTCTCAGGAAAACAAAAATAGCAGGGCAGTCATGGTTTGTACCATCCAAAATCAGCAGATGCTATTGACCTTTAGTCTGTGCTCTAGTGCCAAGGCTGTAAATGAATTAATTTAATTCATTAAATTGGTTTCTTACTTCAGAAGGGCATGTACCCAAGAGAGAACTGCAGTTTGGAAAACCTGAAAAAAAATGCAACAGAGATATACAGCATCAATCAGCAAAAGAAGAAAAAAAACCCCACAGCCCCTCAGTGCCCTAAACAGGTGGTGTGACATTACTGCACTCAAACCCAAAGAAGGGCAACACAAAAATCACCAATAATGTCAAGACCTGGCCTGCCATTGTCGGGGATGGAGCAGGGGAAGAGCAGACAGTGTGGGCCCACAGTGCTGATGGAGTTACTGGGCTGGCTGGATGTAAGCGATGGCACTGTAGGGCAGCCCAGTAATTTTTTTCCTTTCCCAGCTTTTGCGGGCTTGACTGTGTAATCTTCAAGCTGCTTTTTCAAAGAGAGGGTAATGGGAAGGAGACGACTTGTTCTCTTCAGGCTGAAACACAAGCTATTTGTGTTAGGAACACGGCTTTGTTACATGATTAGTGCAATGGGAGCCCCTAGGCACCACTTCCCAGTACAAACAACTAGTATTAATAACTCATGTTAAAATTGCCTGCTGTTTAATAACCTGGGCCTCTTTCCACCCCAAGAAGCACATAACTGCTTTGTGTTCCCACCATCTCTGCCCGTCTTCTCTTGCTGGCTTTGGACTCTCCCTGCTCATTTCCCAGGAATTAAAGGAGTAGGTCTGGGCAAGGAAGAAGAAAGAACTGATGGTGTTTAACTGGAATCCCTGCAGCCCATGTCTGTACCTCCTTGCCTGCCCTCCCCCATCACGGGTTACTGCTCCTGCATCTGATGTGAGGCTGCTCGTTGCTGCCATGCCTTGCAATCTTCGTCCCCTGTTTTCACCCATGTTCTGGGGACGGAGTGACCTATTTCATGCCTTGCCAAGGAAGCAGCCACCCTCCCTCTGAGCTGCCCCAGCTGGCTGAGACGTGATAGACCAACACTGTTACTCATGGGTGGGAGGCCCATGTGAGTCATGCTTCCCTTCGCCCCACACACAGGGTGGCTGCGGCAGGAGAGCGGGGAGCAGAGAGCAGGACTGCATCCCGCGCACGGCCACGCACGGCAGCGGCACAGTTGGGCCCAGGCAGGAGCAAGAAGCAGTGGGTAGATCAGATGGTGATGAACCATAAACAGGATCGTTTCCCATCGGCTGGCTGAGCTGCTCCAGCCTTTGCCAGGAGCATTAGGATGGCTGTCAGGTCTGCAAGGCGGTCTCTAAGCCACCCTGCTCTGCAGAAAAACATTACTAATGTTCCCACGACTGGAGCAAGAGAGAAAAGACAAATAACTTGGACGGCAACATGAAACAGTGGCAAAAATCTGGAGACAGAGGAGGAGAGAGGAAAAAAACAAGAGGGTGGAAAGCTCTATAATGATTGAGAGAGCCCCAGATGGATACAAACCGAGAAAAGGCCAGAGACAGAAATAGTAGCACTAATTAGCTGAGCTGAACGACCCCACTCCTGCTGTACCTGAGCATCCTCCGCTGTCCTCAGAGCCCCAATGCTGCCAGCCCTGGGAGAGGAGGAGTGGGAGCAGGGAGCTGATCAGACCTGGATGAACAGAAGCAATTAAGTTCCTATAGCAACGCTGAGTGAAAAAGCAGAGGCATCTACAGAGCTGGGTAGAAAAAGGGTTGTGGCTCCAGGCAGCATCCCCTGAAGGAGAACCATGAGAAATGTGCACTTCCCCATCCTGAGCATGGTTCCTTCTGCACCTTTGCTGCTTGAAGACTTCCCTTTCCCATTATATGAGTGTTGCAATCCTTCTCCCCGATGGGACCCCTCTGTCCCACCCCCTGTGGTGAGAGCCTGCTCCTCTCGGAACACAGGCGGTGGAGGGGGGTCCTGGAGTGGATACAACACGGACTCAAAGTATCTAGACACAGGAGGCTCAAACTTGCTGGAGTAATCCCGGGTTTATTGTCTGTCGTCCATCCGGGGCAAGAGAGAGAGCGAAATGCTCTGGGTCTTATCTCTTATATCAGGGGGCAGGGGTGATTAGGGGATGCAGGGAGGTCACAGCCAATGGGAAGGGGGAAGGGAAAGAAGGTTTTCAGGTAGGAACTCACATTACACAAACCAGAGGTGAGTTTTACCCTTGGGAGGTACCAAGATTTTTAGATGCACTACAACATATGAGCAGCCAGCCCTCCCAAGACATAGGAAAAGTTTGCTTTGCCTATTTTGCCTTGAGGCAGTTTCATTTTCAAGTCCTACAGCATATCCCACAGTTCCAAGGAACTGTGGCAATGCTTTCACTGGCAGATTTTTTTATCTGGAAGGTTTTTGCTGGGAAAGGGCAGATATATCTCATCCCTGTCATTGTTGACCACTTCAGCCTCTAGTCAACTGCTTTCAGTAAACTTCTTCAACTTTGTGTGTGGGACCTCATGGTGTGGCATTGCTTAAATATGGCTTTTTGGATAGAGCTTTGAAGAAGAAAAAATGGTGTGTATCATCCTGCTTCAGAAGCTGAACTTGAGCTCTCATGAAGTTTATAGATGTAAAAGAGGGCTAAAAATCCCCAGGTCATACCTTTTGTGAAAGCAGTCATCAGGCACTGAACCCTCAGAGTAGTGTAGTTCAGTGGCAAAGCTCCTAGTGCCCATGGTGAGGCTGGGGGCTGGTGCAGCAGAAGCCAAGGGCTGCAGGGCTGCCATAAGTGGCAAAGTGTGCTGCAGCCTGTGTGGGCACTGAGCTTTGTTCCCTTCCAGCAACAGTAAATCAAGATGCCCTTTGTAGCCATCCAGGGAAGAGCAGCGTGGTTTGTCCCCCAGGGCTGCTGTTTCCTCTTCACCTTTGGTGCAGACAACCTCCTGCTGCTGGTCCAGCTGGCAAGAGCTGTCCTTCGGACACCATGAGTAGGACACACCATGTTTTTTTGTTGTAGGGAATTAAAGTTGATGTCACTTTGAAGTTTGCAGTGCAGTGTCCCAGTCCAGGCCCACCATATGGCATCACTGCAAGCTGGCACAGCATGAACAAGCCCAGTGGCACAGCTCCTACACCTGCTGTGTGTCCAGTCCTTCCCTTGCCTTGGATGCCTCTCCCTGCCCTTTTCTCCTTCTCTCAAGGCTGGGCTGTAGCATAGAGGAAAACCAAAAATACTGCATGCTATTTTTTTCTCTCCTTGGCTGGTCCCTTGGAGATTGCTGCTGTTTTTCTCCCAATTACAGAAAACACTTGAAGCTGTGCAGAGACTTAGCCACACAGTCAGGGAGGCAGCAATGCCTTTCTTAGCTCTGTGGAGTGCAGTCTTGAACCGCTGTAGCACTTCTTGCTTACCCTTGTACCCTGAGACATCTTAGGTTTCAGTCTTAGGTTTCAGTTTCTCTTCACCTGAGCTCTGCTTGGCATGGGCAGCCGGAAAGTGCCGGGCTCCAGTTTAGCTGGAGCATTACCAGAGAAAGGGAAAGCTGGAGCATCAGCCAGCAAAATGTAATAGGGAATCCTCTTGCCCTCATCTCTGCTGATGCTAAAGCCAGGGCCTGGCTTTCCTGTTTGAAACAGGACTGGGGGCTGGGGTCAGCTGTGCCTTTAGCAGCTCCCATAGTTTCAGAGGCTTGTGTGCCAAGCTTTGCTTAGAAGCTCTGGTGCAAAGAGCGCCATTCTTCAGAAAGCCCAGGAGAATATAAAATCCCCTTGGACTTTTTATTGTGGAGGAGGAGGTGGTCAAAACCAAAAAAAAAACCAAAATCCTGAAGCAAATATTGCAGGCTTTGATCTACCCAGTTAAATATGAGCCTTGGTGAACTGGATCCTCCTCTTTGTGCATGTTCTCAAAGTATTTTCCTTCCAGAGAACAGGCTGCAGACTGGCTTCCTCTTCTCCAGATGATGAGTTTTATGACAACAGTGTCCTGACTCAAGTCATCCTATGCTTGCCTGCCTTTGTGCTAAACTTAAAAATGGAGAGCCTCAAAACCCCTAATGTTGTTCCCAGTGTGCCCTAGACAGTGGCATTGCTTAGATTTGCTGGTGCCGCTATATTTGCTGAGCATAAGTATTTGGTCAGTCTTTGAGCTGATAAGTGCTGGTCCACTGCAATGAAAACATCAGATTTAGAAGAAGAAAAACAAAGGAAACAGACAGAATTTAGTTATTTTAGAGACACCACTCAGCAAAAACAGAGCCAGCCCAGTTTCAAACTGGGGGTGTCCTTGAAAGCTGTAGCCACATAGCTCAGCCAGTCTCAGGGCTGGCTCCAGGGCCAGCTCTTCCTCCTCTGCCCAGGGACCATTTCATGTTTTTTGCAATACAAGAGGGCTCCAAAAAGCACATCTGAAGCTTTCAGGATTTGAGCACCACCACTGTTTCACCACCACTGGTACAAGGAAAGCCAGACCTTGGTGCCTGGCTTTCAGGTCCTTCTCCAGGTAGCACAGCTGGGACAGGGAGCTGACCTGTACCACCATGACCCTGGGTTTGGAAAATCCCAATCCAGTTTAGGTCAGGGGAGGAATAAAATAAATCCTTCCTGAAAGGCAAACAAATGGCAAAAGCGAAACAATGAGCCAGTTCCTTACCAGGAAAATCCCCCAGCTGCTGTGTGGGTGATGTGGGAGCACAGCCCCATGACTGCTGGGAACCTGGGGCCCTTCCAGACAGCTGTGGGAGCCAGGGGCATGGCAGAGATGGTGTTCAAGGAGCACATGTCCTGCACAACCTGGCCTGCCCAACCAGCTACCATCCCTACAAATTAAAGTCAGCCAAGTTCTGGGGTACCTGTGCAGCACCCCTGTGTGGGAAACAGCCACAGGGTTCGAGAGCAAGAGGGAAGGGGTTTGCCTTGCCCCTGTCCTTCCACCCAGGAGGAGGGCTGGGCACCTGGTTTATGCTGCAGTACTGCTCACTGTGCTGTCACATCTTTCTCAGTCTTACACACCTCTTTGGCTCTATCACACTTTGGCTTTCTAGCTTCTAATAATCCTCTTCCAGTATTCGGTGCTCACCTCCAAGGACACAGCAGCCACCCTGTCTGCCTTGGATGTACATTTTTCCGCTGGGCCACAGCCCGCATGGTTGGAAGCAGCAGGACAAGAATCATCTTTGTGTCCAAGGTCCTGAGGCTGTAGCAGCAGTTCAGTGCTGCCATGCTGTGAGAATCATGACTCATGATGCTGATGTGCCCTGTATCCAGCCTGCAGTGCCAGCCTGGCTGCAGAGACACCCCACTGTGGACATGCTGCTCCCATCCGTGGGCTCTGCTGGGACCACTGTCCCCCTGTGAATGGAGATCCTTGATTGTCTGTCTGGGGCTGTAATTGAGGGTAGCGATGAGCTTCTCGCCCCCACTGTGGACTGGCTTCTGGTCTGCAGCCAAGACATAGAGCCATCACCTATCAAGGCTTCAGCTGCATGTTCCTTGGACTGACACCTCTCCAGCCTCCACCACCACTTTCCTGCCTTTGTTTTTAGATGGTCAAACACCAGGCAGAGTAAATCCCACTGGAGCGTGCAAAAAGGTGGTGCAGAAGTCTAGGGAACACGTGTGTCATTTTGCCCTGTCATCACCCTTCCTCCCTGGAAGCATCCAAACAAGTGAATGAGGCATCCCAATCAACCCCCCTGCTGCCTTTCAGTAGCAGGAACAGCAGTGACTCTGCCGCCAAGATGAATTTGGCAGCCATGTGGCAGATTTTTGCATATGCTCTAAACAGTATTTGGATGGCAAGTAAGGACAAACACAGCTTTGCCCTTGAAAGCAAACTACCTAAGCTGGCTGCTGGTGCAGGTAATTAATAGCAACTGCTTTATATAAAGCAGCAGGAGGAGCAGTCCATTATCCACAGCTCCTGAACGGGCCCGGTGGTGGCACTGGCACTGGGACAGGGGTCCCACGCCTGGAGGAGCAGCACTGCTCACAGCAATGCCCACGGCACAGTTTGCAGCCTCTTGCTGAGCTGCACAGTGCTGCCCTCAAAGACAAACCACCAGCTGTGGCCAGCTCAGCTTGGGAAGGCTGATGGGCTGGCAGCCCAAAGCAGTGTGGAGTTTTCCATGGTCAGTTATTGTGCTGGCATGGCCAGGAGCTGCTATTATTAGATGGCATATGAATCACCCACACGACTGGAATTAGCAGCCTCAGCCTGAGCCGAGCTGGACACTTATTAGAAAAGCCTCATTTAAGGCCAGCCAAGAGACAAAAGTGGACAGGGCTCAGAGAAATCGCTTGCCCAATGCCCACTTCAGCCCTGGCTGCTGCCTCTTCCAGCAGAGAGGGAAGTACCAGCTCTGGGGGTTTCCTTTGGCCCCGATGGTGTGACAGAGGAAAGGAAGGATGAGGAAAACTACATCCCTGTTCATGCACTGCCAACCCCATGCAAAACATAGCAAGAGAAGAAAATCTTTGGGGGATACAATCTTAAATCATGATCTGATGGGGTCAGTTAAAAGGTCACAGCCTGACAAAAGGTACAGGCTTACAGCTGTGCCTTGGCCTGGTCTGCTGCAAAGCAACATCAGTGTGCAACACAAGCAGCTGCTGATTAGGGTAACAGGGCTCTGTGGCTGTAGGGCCCAAACTGGCAGACTACTGGGAACTCACTGGGTGCAGAGCAAAAGAAAGAAAAAAGGGAGCTGGAAACACATTTGCTTTTCTGGATGAGGAAACACTGACGCCCTTTGATTCCTGTTTTGACTCATTTAAGCCTGGAATTGCAATAAGACAGCCCAGTAAGTAACACAACTTGTAGGAATTGCAGCTGCTAAAGTTTTCCTTCAGTATTGTCACTAGTCATTTTGCCCATGTGGTTCCTCATTTACTCTTCTGCAAATGAGATAAAATCCAGTCTCCGTGTTCTCTTGTGCGGTTGTGAATCAAATGCATCGGCAATGAAGTTCAATCACCAGAGCTGTGTTGTGATATTTACTTCACCCTGAGCTTTTCCTGCCAAAATTAAAATTACACACTATGTCATCTTTTCACAGGACATGAAATGGAATTTCAAATGCATTGCAAAGTCACACCAAGGCACATTGTGAAGAGTGGTGGAGTATACACCATTCCTTATAGCCTAACAAAGGAGCTTTTATTTAATAATGAACTATTACAGCACAGTACAAAGATTTGCTTTGTTCAGAGACTAGAAATTGTTTGCAGATTTTTCCAGCCACCGGGACTTGACAGTTCACTTAGGAAATCAATTCTTAAAGCTAGAGTGCCTACATGCCTGTTTGGCTCTTGGAGCACTGCAAGCCCAGAGCTGCACGGGGTCCAGTCCAGCTCTCTTTTTCCATGGACTGAAACAGTGAAACATTTTTGGATATATTTCTTGGTGGAGGAGGGAAATCCATGGTTTCAGCTGTTTCTCCCTCATTACCTTCAGGAAAGCTTAAAGCTTCTTATCCATCCTGCTGAAAGTAAGGGATGAGAAGATGAACCTCAGAGCAAAATTGTAGTGGCTTCAAAATGAGGCAAAGAGATTGCATGGGTGCCACAGAGGGCTCAGCTGTGTGGGGTGGATTCTTAGCTCTCTGAAGCAAAAAATAAAGCTATCCATATCCTGGTAGAGATGATAGACAGAAAACGTGGTGCACAAGCACTGGGGTGATGCACTGCAGTGAGGAAAGATTTCCACCCAAGCAGAGCTAGGCACTGCCAGTAAAGAATTACAATCTTCTCTTCCAATCTCGTCCTCTACTTTTATTAATAGGTATTAGTACCAATGCAGTCATGGGGTGCAGGCACACAGGATCTCTGAGAAACCCAGGAATTAGCATCTCTAGTGAGGGAGGTGATCTGGGTCTGCTTGTTTCAATCCTACAAAGCAGGTCAGGCCTCAAACACACAAATCACACAGCCAATGTGTTAAGGAATGAAAAGCAAAGATGGCTCTTTGTCCCAGAGAGGGATTGTGGTTAGTGGGAGGGAACAGGAACCGACATTCACCGGGCTCTACCAGCAGCCACTCCACAATGAGGGTAATGCAATTACCAGGCTATTTTCTCATCATGCACCCTTAACCAATTTATTTATTCCCAATGAGCTTCTTGTTGAAGGGTGAAGGAGGAAGAGCAGAAATGTGCTTGGCCCTTTAACTCCAAGGGAGGGCACTTAATGAACATATCTCTCCTTACTAACCAGCCAGCTTTCCCAGAAATATCAGAGCACAGAGCAAGGAGCTGCCTTGATACTAAATCCTTTGGCAGGTTTAAAGGCACCAGAATCACAGTTCTGCCTGTCACCTAAAGAAAGGCAGTTTCTGAAAAGTCCCAGGACAAATTGTTCATGACCATCTTGCTGAGACTGAGGAGCCTAAGTCCTGAGTTCAGGAGAGGTACTAAATTCTCTAACATCAGCTTCTGAAGACTTCCCCTCTTTAGGTCTTTCCAAAGTACGTCATGTGCAGGTGCAAATATATATGTATACACACATGTTAATTTGTTTGCCTGTTTTTAAGCAAATTAACTCACTTTTCTGATTATTTTTTTTCTGTGAGGGAAACTAAAATCCCCTAGAGCACCAGCCCCCCTCTGTCAGCCAACAACCTACAGCAGGGAGTTGGAAACTTGGCATTTGGCCCATGCAATAGCACGGGTTAGCACTGAGCAGAACCAGTTGCAGTAGATCTGAAAAGCCTCATGTCTCCTCTGCACTCTGCTTTGCTCTGACAGGCACTGCCATAATTTCTGCACATCACCTCTGGTGAAGGAAAAAATAGTGTTAGTAAATAGCCTTATTGCATGCTGCAATGCAGCGGCAAGGAACTTCACAAATGCATTTCCCTATGACATCACTTAGGCTTTTGTTTGCCCTTCAATGGTGAGAAAGGAAAAAAGAGTGGGAGGGGAAATTGACTTGAAGCAGCTCTGTCTAACTATTTATTTACCTTGTGTGCATGCCTCACACTCTTACTCATGGGCTACAGCCATGGATGCTCATAAGGCCTTGAGGGTCCTTAGCACAAATCCCTCAAGAGAGGACCTGGTTCATGACATGCTCAAAAGCATTATCGTTTCATCACTTTTCTCATCAGATAACAACAGAACTTCATTGCTGCTTCTGGCAACCTCTGCACTTCCTTTCCTTACGTGTCCCTGAAGCACATGTTGCATGGGAAATGCTTCTCTGTTTTGACAGAGCTCAGCACGAAACCAGGCGTCCAGGAAAAGGACACGGCGGAGCTGAGCCAGATCCCTGATGCTCCACAGGGATCTGAAGATGGACCTGCTGTACTGAAGTCTGGAAAGGAGAAGTGGGAAGGAAAGAGGGGCTGGGAGTAGGGAGGTAACTGGTCACACAGCAAGTTGCAGTGGTGTCAGGAGTGCAGTAACTTTTGCCTGCAAACAGAAAAGCAGAGGTACCTGATCTGGTTCAAAATAAACATAGTCTTGGCATTAGGGCGACATCCCACAGTGACTTTTATAGGCATTTTTCTTAGTCCATTTCCTCTCCAGCACTGCACTCCTTGCATCCTCTCCCACAGTGAAATAAGCTGCGGGTGAGACAATTTACCCCACTCTGCTGTGGTTACTCAGCATTTGCTGGCAATGCCCTCATCACAGCTTGGCCCTTTGGTCCCAGATCAAATCATTTGGTTTGGACACCAGATAAAGGATGAGCTTTGTCTAACTTTACAGTCATACACTTGGCCCCTTCACTGCAGCTCCTTTTAAAAGTAAAGAAGAGAAGTGGGCATGATTTGCCTGACCTGTTCTAGACACTGAAATGAGGAGGGGTGACTCATAGCTGTGCCTATGCTTCCCCATATTCTTCTCCATAAAGGGAGCCTAATGTGACTGCTCAGATGAGACCTCTATGAAGGTCAGATGAATCCCACCCAGAGTGACTGCAGCTGCTGGAGGAATGAATGCGAGCTTTCCCATAATCACTTCCCTTCCTTCCCCATAGTTTTGGGGCAGAGAGAATTACTTGAGTCCTTGAAGGTTTCCTTGAAATTTGTGTAAAATGTGCTAAGAAGGATGTGTGTCCTCTTGCATCAGCCTGAACACTGTTCTGTGAAGGTTCCAGGGCATTCAGAGGGCAATGCAACACTGGTGCTACCACGCACTCTGCTAGCAGGCGGCCTTGACATGGAAAAAGCAAAGACAGTAACAGAAGGAGCATCCAAGACATCTCCTGGGTTTGGACAGCTACTAAGCTGGCCACATCCCAAGAGAAACAACTTCCGCTTTGTCCCCTGGCTCCTACCCTTACCTCCACCTTCCTCTTTTCCTTCTGCTTTCTTCAGTCATCTCCCTCCTGAATAGAAACTTTTGGGAGGCTTATTTCCTTGCACCTGTTTTTGCTGTGATGTAACTGTGGTAATAACCACTATTGGATATATTTCTTAGGGTTTTTGGGGGGTTCTTTGTGCATTTTATTGCATTATGGTTATATTTAGACATGGGCTCAGATCAGAGCTGTGCAAGAGGCACACTCCCATGGTTTGGGGAGATCTGAAGCAAGAGTCAGACCTTTTCATCTCAGCTGGTCTTCCTCTTACTAATGTGCAGATCCAAAACCCAAGGTCAAGCTGGGGAAGTTCAAATACAAGTTGCAGTGCAAACTCTGTAGGTGAGGCCAGACTGTGGTTGTGGTCAGATGAAGCAATGAGCAAAGACTTAAATTCTGCCTTAGCATGTGCTTTCTGCACTCCTTGATGGAAAGAAAGTAATTAAGAAAGGCTGGGAAAGCCAATTTCTGCCTTGCTTTCCAGAAGCAGCAAATGAGACAATGGAGAGATCAAAGATAATGTCAATAATAATAATAATGGTGATGATGATGCTAATAAAGATGATAATAATAATAATAATATAAGACTCCTGTCCCTAGGTGGCCTTAATCTCTCTCCCTGTATTTTAAGATCTCATGACCTTTATTTGCAGAGGAAACTGCATATTTGGAGCTGCTGTTTGATGTGACCTGATGCTTTCTACAGGATCATGTTTTGACCCCCAGCTCTCACTGTTCAAACTGAGTCTGTTGTGAACAACTGGCAAGAGCTCCTGTGCTGCTCAGGGCAGTCAGCAGCACCAGCACTGAGCCTGAAGGCTTCAGACAGACCAAGACACCACCATTCTCTGAAAGCAAAGCTTCTTGGTGCCACATATAAAGACTAGAAATGGGGGAACTGCCTCATGCAATGTTACCAAGTGATTTTGGAAGGTTGCTCTGAGGCAAGGCAACGCTCAACAAATCCTCACAGGAGTGGCAGCTACAGGGAGAGCCATAGGCAGGTGCCAAGGAGAGAGAGAGAGATGTACTGCATCATCTCACATCTCCAAAGCTATTGCCCCATCTATGTCCAGTGCTTCCAGAGATACCCAACAACACATTACCTATGGCCTAAACCCTCAAAACTGAAGGTTGGGCACCATCACTGTGTCAGTGCAGAGCTGCAACAATGAGCAAATTGATGGAAATGTAGATTTATTTTTTTTTTTACCACCCTGAGAGAAAGGAACTGGAACAAGAACTGAGAGGTGATAATTCCAATCAAATTTTACACACCCATGCCAGAGAGTTTCTGTCCTATGGTGGACTCAGACATACCTGTGAAGGCAACCTCCTTTACAGGTGATTTTACAATCTGTAAACCTCCTGAGGTGATTTTACCACCTCCTGTCCAGCATTACGCACCATTAGGAAGGAGGGTTTCATGTCAAAGCTGAATTAGAGTCGCTTCAGCTGCCCCTCACTGCACTGCTGTGATCCAGCATTACAAAGACATAGCAAACATTTTTATAGAAAAGTTGACTGGATGGCACACTTTAACCCTTGTAAGGGCTTTTATATTCCCAGCCTCTTCCCACAGCATTCCAGTGACCATGTAGGAATTCCCAGCCACCATATCAGTGGTCCTCCACAGTGTTTCCTCTTTCTCACTGAGGTGTGGACATGGTGAGACCACCACCTGCAGCCCAGGGATGCTCCTGCTGATGCTTCCACCATCTCCAAGTCCTGTTATTTGCTTCTAGGCTCCCAGTCAGCTGAGCTCTCTTAGCCCCACTGAACCAGCAGCTATTGTGGAGGCAGTTACCACAATGACCCCATAATCCTGTTTTCCAAGGCAGAGTCTCCTGTCCTGTAGGTACAGCCTGAACTCTTTTTTCCCAGATGTATTACTTTTCATTTAGCTAAATTAAAACACATTTCCTTGGATTGTGACCATTCAGCCAGCAATTCCGATCCCTCTGTAACTGTAAACTATCCTTGCCATTATTTACTGGGCTGCAGGTGGACAGACTGAAACACTAGCTCTGCACAGGCTGCCTCCATTCAGCTCAGTGGGCTGTTGATGCTATACAATAGTGACAAATATTTTGGTGACCGGGGAGAAGATTATTTCATGACTGACTCTTTCAGCTGAGATATTCAGCTCCTCTGAGATTTGGGAGCACATTTGGGACTGCTGAAGGAGTAGCATCTTTTTCTTCACAGCCTGTCTCATTATTGAATGATAACCTCTCACTGCTTCCCCCTCTTCATTTCCTTTGTATATGGAAAATCACAGATAAGAAAGAGAGAGAGAAGGAAAACAGATTTACTTCATTAATTTATGCTCTGAGTCATGCAGTGACAGAGACACTGAACTGACATAAACTCCTTTCCTCTCCACCCCACCACAGCTGAATCCTACCCCAAGCCATGTAATGTGGCCAAATAAAGAAACTGAGGCACAGGAAAGATGAAGAATCAAATTATCACCTGCCATGCAAATAAGCACAAACTGCTGCAATGAGGTTTCCTTCCTTTTTTTAGAACAGCTCCTGGTAAAATGTAGGAAGATAAAGGTCTGGGAAACCTCTCCATAGCAATTCTAATGTTCTAAAGAAACCACAGAGAAATTACATACATTTATTGGATAAATACTTTTATTTTTCTAATGCTCTCTATGTCCTCAGCATATCTGACAACAGGATAAGTATTCTTTTCATGCAACTCCAGTAAGGTCAGTAACCTTATACTAAGAATGAGTTTAATGACATTTGAGTCAGAAATATCATTTGCATTTCTGCAAAACCATTACTGCTAGCAGCTCTGGATCAGTATGCAGGCACACCAGCTTTTCACCATCCCAGTGCTGCATAGCCTGAACACTGAAGAGATGACATGGCCTTCCAGCTCTTCTCTTGGGCTGTGGCACAGAGGAGACACACAGACCAAGACAATCAAACAATACCAAGAGATCTATGAGAGGTCAGATTCTGTTCCCGTAGGATGAGCCACCAGATCAGGGAATTCGTCCTCTGTTTGTGAAAGAACGTTAAGCAATTTCCCAGGAAAGCCACTCTCCTATGACCACATGCAAACCATAGTGTTAGTAGGAAACACTCAGCCTTACAGAGCAGGCTTTAAACAGCCCACACTGCATGCACTCAGCCACAGAGATGCAGCCCAGCCATGCTGTGGGTGGCTCACCACCTAGGCTCTTATCCCTCCATTTACTGAATCAGAGGCTGGTGTCATCACAGCGCAGGCTGCAGAGGCCACCGGGCCACACACACATACCTTTCTTGTGCACGTTGCCTAAATCCCACTGATCAATGACTTCCTGCATGGTCACTGGAATGCTGTGGGAAGAGGCACATAAAATTCCCTGCTCTCATTTAGCCCTCCTGTCAAAGCTAGAGAAGTCCTGGCCCAGCTTCAGCTACAGAAACATATGAAATATATCAGCTGGGGCTGAACAGAATAAAAAACCGATGGCCAGTCCGGATATTGCTGTTATTTCGCTGGGAAGGTTTACTTCCGAAGCCAGTGTGGATGATTCATTCAAGACCCCAGGTGCTCAGGCCCTCACCAGGTACTATGGTAAAGGGAGCCAAAGCCAGGTTTAAGGGAAAGACTATAAATCCACTACCTATAGGATTTACTTTCCAGCAGATAACGCACCACAAGAACGATGAGAAGCATAATTCATTTTGTAGCACTTGTACTTTTGTCTTCTTTTCATGGGTCCATCTTGGGCACTCGTGATGAAGTGACCAAAAAATTGCATGAAGAGGGAAGCCCTATCTTGGCAAAGGACTTCCAGATTTTGATGTCTGGCTTGATTTTAAAAAAGAATGAAAAACAAAAACGTTCTCATGCTTCTAATGGGAGTCTGATTTAAAACAATGAAAACAACAATGGAACAATTATAAGTTACTGGTTCCTTCATTTCTATGGAATCAACTTGAAACACTTCAAAATAAGACAAACCCAAAACAAGACAGTAGATGGTTAATGCCTTCAGAAAATCAGGTTCTTTATAAGACACTAGTCTGAGTGAACAGAACAGACACAAAACACATTACTTACGAAAAGTTCAGCCCTTGCTAGAAACATACAGTTTTGAGAGATGGCTGGTGACACTTTCACAGACACAGCCTCCACAAGAAACATACAGTTTCTTGTTTCCCCTTCTAGACAGATTTTAAGTTGGGTTTTCCTATTCACATTAACCACTGTTTGCATGGAAACAACTGCAGGGAACTGCTAACTAGTAAAAGAAAAGAACAACAGTAATTTCTGTTGTCACTTTACAAATAAAGAGAGAAATGCCCATGTAGGTCTAAAAATCAGTAAAATACTTGATTATGCTATTTTTAAACAAAGCATGTATTTGGTCTTTTTCACTTAAAAGCTTTTGCAACTAAGTCATATTTTTATATGACTAGAAATATTTGTTAAAAGATAAATGCAAGACAAACTCTTATTCTCAGTTGTATTAATTTCATTGTATGAATCTCAAACTGGGCATAACAAAAATGAACCAAGCTGATCTAATAATTAATTTGCAGAATGAAAAATGTCTTTCAAATGCCTACATATAAATTCTAAAAGTTAATATAGCTGGTAAGGGGAAATGAGATAAAAAATTACATTAGGCTGGCTGAAAAACCTCCAACATCAGGATGTTGTAATCTCATCAGGAATGTAAGAAGCAATAAGATTAATATGTTATGGGTGCCACCACCCCACAGGGACTCAGACCAAAAAAATCTTGAACTTGGGTGACTGCATAGAGAAAACCCAGGAAGAAATAAAGGGAGCTTTCAGGATCACTTCGCCAAGGAAAAGGAAAGGTTGGTTTACTCCTTCAGCAGTTTGGGGTTTTTTTGGTGGTTTGTTGGTTTTTTGTTTTTTTTTTTGTTTGTTTTTTGATGCAGGAAAGAAAAAAAATAAAATTGGTTGTTACAGGTGATTTGAGTTTGAAATATTTTTGAGGCTTCACTGATACCACTGAGAAACAGTCTAAAGTTTCTAAAACTAGTAGATAATACTTACACACAATTACAGAAAATTACATTACTATGGACCTCATTTAAGCTGGAAGTCGCTGGTTGTGTCAGGACCATCAATTGTGATGTGATTACAGTCTCTGCGGGCAAAGAGAAATTTGTAAATAGTGATTAATATACCCAACTGTTTCATGAAAAAGATTTCCCAAAGTTCCTGTAAACTGTATTCAAAATTAGTTAGAATGAAAAATCTAAATAAAAAAAAATATGAATGAAAATTGTGCAGACATAATAAAAATAAAAGAGAAATAATTAATCTGCCTCCCTCCACAATCAAGCTTAAGCTAAAAACTCATTCAAATTCATCAGCAACTGGAAACTACTAACTATATCAGTAACAAAAAAGGAGGAAAAAATTGAAGAATATTGATTACGTTGTGAAATATAGAAATGCAGTAAGGGAAGTTGTAGGCCTTGATGGAAATGTTGCTTCAATATTCAGGTTTTCTACATTTAAGTTGAACAAGAAGTCTAAAAATATGTTAAGATCAGAAATAATCCTAGCAAAATTGGCAAAATTGATGCAGAAAAAGCTGAAATAGTTACCAATTACTTCAGTATTGGAAATGAGTGGCAAGGAGATTATTTTATATGCAAAGGCAAATTATCTACCAGTCCATTAAGAAATAAACAACTATTAGAATTCAGCAGCATCTTCTTCTGCCTGACAACTGTGCCCCAGGGGTCTCAAGAGGCATCCTGCAGAATGCTCCGCTTCCGAAGCACTGTGTAATACCCTAATACCCGGCTGGGCTGTAGGTAAGGGGAAAGATAAATATGCCTCTCCTCTGGGCTTGGAGTGGGAGGCGGAATGGAGCAGAAGGTGGGGGCAGGAGACAAACAGGGCACTGCAGCCTTGCTCTCTGGCCCTGGAGCGCTGGCTGCGGCTGCAAGTCATGACTGCCAAAGGAGCGCTAAAAACCTGCCAAAAGCCACACAATAAATGGCGAAACTGCATCTAAGTGAGACTCTTTGGGAGCGGGGTTTATTCATGCAATCACAAAGAAGATTCAGAGGCGTCTCAATTTCTGCATGAAGGACAGAAACAGTCCCCACTAAATCTTTCTCCATCAAGCAGAGAAAGCCATCACAACAGTTCAAGCAGGAGAACTCAAACCTGATCAAATGAGAGAGTTGGCACCAAGTGTTAAGAATAAGGGCGAATGAATTAGTTAAAGAGGTTGCGGATGGCTCTGTTTCTTGATGTTTTCATTGGCTTCAGCAAGGAGGGATTTCACACCACCAGCTGCAGTCAGCCAAGTCACTCAGGCAGTTTCTCTAGCCTCTCCCATGGAGAAAAACTCCTACAGGGAGTGATTCAGTATACCTAAAATCAGCATCTACTTTAAAACGCATTCTGGAGGAAAACACCTCACCTCTGTCCCCCTTCCTACCCCCTGATTATCAAAGGGTCTTAGGGAGACCAGGTGTATGCCAGGTAAGCTACTTGGTAGGACCAAACTTCTTTCTACTTTTTAGAAAAGTAGAAAGTCATCTACAGAAAAATGAGTGTAACAGGCTCTTAAAGATCAGAATTCAGGCACTGATGATAATGATGCATGTGGCTGTTTCTGAAGATCCAGCAAATGACCTATAAAAGTCAGACCCTGAATAAAACACTTTCTCCAAATTGGTCACCACTCCCCACCCCCCATCCACCTCCCCTGACTTACCTATCTATAAATTATTTGCTGTGTATTGCAGAGAAGCAACTAACTGTCTTTCACAGGTTACTTCCAGTTCACAAATGGCTCATAACACAGAGAAAGTGAAAAGTCATAAAATAATCAGTAGCTTCAGTAAACAGGCAAACCCACTTTTGCAAGCACTGAGGCCAGAAGAACTGCCTTATTTGCTCTCTCTGACTAGTGGCCATTTTTCTCCATCCCTGCAAACATCTATGTTTCTTGCTTTACAGCAGGTTTGCCAGGTGCCTTTTAATTTATTACATCTGTCACCTGCTAAAGTTCCATTTTTCAGCTGACATCTTCAAAACGGCATGCTAGGGGATGGGCTGTCATCCATCACTGCAGCTTTCCAGCTACTGGCTGCCCAGGTAAAACTTTAAAATCTCAGTGGAGCCACATGCAGCATGAGCGACACCGAGGAGCTTGTGAGGGGCAGTGTGATCTGTGAGTCTCTGGCTCACTGTGCATGGAAGTGAGCCCAGAGACTCACACTTGTAAATTGTCCCAGATGACACTGCACATCACTGAAGGATGTGCCTGTTTTACATGGGGTGCTTGGAAAGGTGGCCTCCACTCTTACTTTTCCTCCAGTCTACACTCACTGCTTGCAAATTTCTTTTTCTTGACTCGCAATTTAGTAGTATGAAGCTAGTCAGGGCTAAGGGCTTTGTCTCCATGCTAAAAATCTCAGTGATTTCACTTCTATCCATTTCTAAACTGATGTAGTTAAACCACTGAAACTCCAGTGGGAACATTTTGGCTGATTTTTGGTTAGCCCATGCAGATTCTCAGCTGATTAAAGCTACACTAAATTAAGCATAGTGCAAAACTGTGCTAAGAGAATGCACTTGGAGATTGTTCTCCTTCAGCTAAAGTGGGTTACTAGACTAGAGTGGTTCATTCATGGGAAAAAAATGCAACATATTCCTAAGTACATTCACAGTGGAGAGCTGCAAAAAACATTTTGTCTCTCATTCGTAGTCTCTCATTAAGGGCTGCACATTAATTATTTATTTATTTCTAATTTAGCAACACCGGTAACACAAATTGCCTCCTTGACCCGAGGTAGTTGCCAAATGTTTAGTTCAGAACCAATTTCAGTGCTACTGTAATCCCCTGAACTGGAGAGCTGGAGCAGAAGTAAAGCTGAGACAACGTGAAACTGTAGCTGCGCTAATGGCGCCAATCTAATTAAGTTATGAAAAGCTGTCCCTCTGGAGATGACTCTCCTTCAGCTCACAAGCAAAAGGTGGAGAACATGCGAATCTGGCCACAAGCCCCAACTGTTGACAACCCAGCTTACAAAGCATCTGTACACATGCCCTTCGGGAAGAAAGATAAGTGGTACTCTGGGGAACCACATATTTGTTTAACTCTTTGTTCTGTACTTGTCCAGGCAAAGAGAAAATGTTTCATATTATGCTGAATACCATCTCAGATTCTGGCAGGATTAGTTGTCAATATTATTACAGCCTCTTCAGTTACAGTGCTTCAGCAATAAAGTAGTTAGACTGGCTTTGAAATACAGAAATTCAGGCAATACAATCGCACTATGAAAGAGTGCTCATTAGCCCTTGGCTGACCTTGAAAAATTGCATTTCTCTCCAGTTCTTCCACAAATTGCCTTTAAGGAGACCTCCTTATTTCTATCAAGTCACAAGGTTCAACTGTGTGACTCATGTTTTTTAGCCACTCTCTCACGATCAGAAAGCATGCTTGCCTTTTACACACAGCCACAATTGCTACAAGGAGGATACATAAAAATGCTCCGACCGTCTTTTAATAGGGACATGTTCTTATTTGTTTGGGATTTTTTTTTTTTTCCAACCTCAAAAGTTTCATAATGAAACAGTCGGTCTTATAAAAAGTGTCACTCATCAACTCAAATTTTATGTCTAGGTCACTGTAAGGACTTTTGTCAGATTGTGACCAGGCATGGTTGTAGCTGAGGAAGCTGAATTAAGTGTAATCAGATATGTCTGGGGGCTTGAGCAGGCTCTCAGAGGGATGTGTTCTCTGGCTTGAGACAAATAGCATTGCCATGAGATCTGACTGTTGCTGGACATAGGTCACCAAATATGTTGAACCATTAGGTTGACCCATATATTGAATCTATGCCTCTGCTAACAACAGCTCTTGCAGCTTAATGAGAGATTCTCCAGCAAAAGACTTGGATAAAGGAGGGGGGAGCTCGGTTCAAGGTGCACCTTGCCCCAACAGAACAGGTTTTGACGACTCCACAGTGAAGGTCTCAGACATAGTGTTTTCAGCAGAACTTGGCACTGGCATGCAACACCTGACATAATTACCTGCCTGCAGCAAGGCTGGAGCTAAATCTGCTCAGCAATTCTTGGCTGAAAAATGTTCCTTTTGCATAGTAGATGATGGAGCGGAAAAGTACCCGAGGTGGGGAAAAGCACCTGAAGGTGGCTCGGATGCCACGGTTCACCCAGGGAACTGGAGCCTGGCTGAGGAGCTAGATCAAAGCATGGTAAAAGGCTGGTGGGCTACACCTGTAATGCCATGGCCACGCTGCTCCCGGACAGCATCCTTGCTGAGCAGAGCCTTTGCACATCGGCATCCCCCTGCTCAGCTCTCCTCATGCGAGCGGCGCTGTCAGCATTGCCGCAGGAGCCATCCCTCTTCCTTGCACCCGGCCGATGTGGCAGCGTGTGCTGCTGGATGAAACAACCGCACAGCTCTAATTCCACCCAAAAGAGGGCAGTAGTGCTTACGGACACACAGTCAAGGCAGTAGTTTACACTCTGGCTGCTCGACTTTCCCAACCAAGCTGACAGAAACTCCCCAGTTCTTGGCACAGGCAAAGCAGTCCACAGAGCTGTGTCTTTCACACACTTAGTTAGCCTCTGCTCTCATTTCCTCCCTTTGACTCATTAGTTATTTAACCATCATTTCTCTGGAAATACAATGAAAAAAACCACATGGATTCATCCATGCCAGTGCTGAGTACCAGGTGCCTCTGTGTTACCCCCATCAGTTATTCAGCTGCCAGCCAGTACATGCCTTCTGCAGACGCAGCTTCTCAGACGAACTGTGGCTTGGGTGTAGTCGGGAATGGAAAATTGGATACACCACAGTTTATGGCAATCAAGCAATGTTCAGAAGCTTGATGTCACAGGAAACCACTGATATTGTGAATAATTCAGAGCAATTAAAAAAATCCCCAATATAACCAACTGGTTTTCTCCTATTGTAGCTGCTATGTTTTCAAGTAGCCTCTCTCTTCAGTGCTTTCACTCTCACCTTTGACAGGTGTAGTTTACAAAACAATATAATTCAACCCAAGCACTTGCCATTAACTTTTGTACTTACCTCGGTCATCACTCAGCCACGGGGCTGTGTGGGTTTCCATGGTCATAAGCAAATGCAGGTCTCAGACTTGAAGTGGGGAAAGACGCTTTGTTTCCCAGCATCAGAGGGTTTCTCAACCTGGCAACCTCTGCTGTGTTGAGGTTGTTCAGCTAATGCTGTTTTCTTGGCTCCAATGCTAAAAACACCAGACATACTAGCAGCAGCCAAGGTATTAACAACAAAAACAGCAGCAAAGACAATAGCTACACAAGTATAGCTCATGAGCGTAGCTTTGTTTAATGGTACAGGATCTGCACAGCTTCTGGGAGCTGGATCCAGAGCAAAAACCACAGCCAACTTCTCCTCTTCTACTGCTCCTGACAGTTGGGAATGACCCTGCTCCAGATCAGCGCAGCCCTTTACTCCTGGGTGAAATGAAACACAGCCCCAGCATGCTGTGCTGAACACAGGCCTAGAGGTGTGATTTCTTACACAAAATGTGTTTGGACAGAATGTGGTGCTGTAACTGCAATGTGGCCTTTACACAGCTGGGCTGATAGCATCGCACAGCAGTCCACATGATGCACCTCCACATGAGACTGTCCCCTCACCAGGACTCCAAACAAGCCACTGCCTGCTGTGACAGATCAGGTCTCTGTGCTGAGAAGAAAGTTCTCCTCAGGTTATATCCTAAGACTGGCTTTCCTGGGTATAGGGAGCCTGGTTGGAGGATGGGTCAAGCTGGAATGGAGGGAGATGAGCAACTTTATGTGATTTATGTGATTTTAAAGATTAGTGTGCCTCTTGAAAGAAGAGTCAGGTTATTAGTATTGCACCTGAGAAAAGAAGAACTGGTCCCCCGTGGCTCTAGCACTCCCAGATTTGGAGCTGATGTTGGAGTCAGCAACTGATACAAGCATTGCATGATGTTGGTCTGCTCTCCAATGCCTGTATTAGTTGTTGGCACTTACCAGATATCTGCAGGCAGAACTTCAGCTTGTTCTGTAGCTTTAAAAGTGGCATATGCAAAAACCTGTGTTTGCTTCTATTTCTGATGATTTTTAAGCATGCATGATTAGATGTGCTTTCATTCCACTGTACTTCAGAGGTGATCAAATCAGGACAAGGACCCTCAAAGGTAGTATGATGCAATATGGAAAATCTGTGCCTTTTTCTCCAGAGACAGAGAAAAAAATTATTGCTACTGAACATTAGGAGAAGATGAGCAATGTCAGTATTACCGCACTTGAAAAAATGCAAATATGAAATTCTTTCCCAGTGAATAGTGACAGTACCGTGCTATGCAGAAATGCAGGGAATTAGGCAGTGTCATCCCATGTGATTTGTACATACTTAAGAGGGAATTAAATCCTTGTGAACCTATCCAGTTTTACAGATGTTGAGGCTTGTTGATGTGCCAGTTTTACAGATGTTGAGGCTTGTTGATGTGCCAGTTTTACATGGAGGCAACTCCACTGAGACCTGTGGAGTCATTAAACACTGACAGAGTAAAGCTGAGACTCAGATGCTGCCACCCTACTTGCCATGCCAAGAAACAGCAGGCATTTCCCAATGCACTTCATCCATTGAGCAATAGCAACAGCACTAGCAAGGTCTTCCGTGATTGGCTTTGTCCATTGCCTTACCCTTGAGTCTCGCCTTACCCTTGGGGGACCACCTCCAGGGGTAAGAAGTCAGTAGTTTATCCAGACCTGTTCTGGTTTGGACCTCCTTGCAGTATTACAAGATGAACATCTGCGTTCTGCCATTTGCACTTCATCCCAGATCGCAGGCTTTTTAAGGGTCCTTTGCTGTACCATTTGGCGCCCAGATTTCTCTTCCCTCTTAAATTACTGTCATATACTGCAACCACTTTAATGCTGGAGCTAATGCAGCACCTTCTCTGCTGAAAAGCTCTCTTTCCGGTATCCTAATTGCAATTTATCCCATAGTAATCATTATCGTTCCCATTGAGCGATTGCCTTTTCACCACTAGTGGGCCATGTGTTCTAGTTTACAGTGATGCTACACCCCTGACCTTCTGCCTCATTTTTGCTGTCAAGAGAAAAGTCAAAGTCAAAGCAACTTTCTTTACGTGGGCCCTTCTAAATGTGCAGGGACAGGAGACATGAGGACTATGAGCATTCCCCCTGTGTGTGTGCAAGGATTGCTGCTGCACCATGCACCAGAGGCCAGACATTTTGCTGGGTGCAAACCACATTCAGTGCCAAGAGCAGCCTGTGAGCAAATGGAGGTCTGAGCATCTACTTTCTGCCCTATGCAGAGAGGAAGGGCAGAGCAGGCACGTGGGGATGGTAAAGCAGTCTGTGCCATGATGCTGCAGATTTTACATGGAGACTGATCTTATGCAACTGCATTAGGTCTCCCCATGTCCCTGCATTTGATTAACTTTTAGAAAAAGAGTAGGTGTAGGGATGCATGAAAAGCTAAGTGTGTGCACACTGTGAGAAGGATCCTGGCTTCACTCATGATTTATGTTGTTCCCAAGGAGCAATGTAACAACTTTGCAGCCATGCAGCCTGGTGTCCATGCTAGCCCTTGTGAATGCAGCCTTGCAGTCTTTCCTTTTCTTGGCCTTGGAATCAGGCCATGGGAGCTGGGAGAAAAGATTTGGTTTCCTCTTTGTTGTTTTGATATTTTCCTATGAACCCACCCAACTTTGCAACATTGCAAAATGAAGGCATTGCCAATTTTTATTTTTTATGTCCTACTGAGGGGAGGGACAGAAAGAGCTGGGTGAGATTAAACAATGGAAATTAGAGTGTAAAACAAGAAGGTTGAGTTTATGAAAAGCAGGACCAGGCTTGGGGGAGAAAAGTCCTTATAAGTGTTTAGATATTGTCTTACAGCTGTGCTACAAATGCACCAAGTACCAGCTGAGTAGACAGAGAAAGAGCAGGCAGGTATAGAGCTGCTAAAAGAGCTTTTTTAAGATGCTATTCAGCCTCAGGCACAAACTGGGTGACTTCGCCTTTAGCTAAAAGCACCAAATACATGTGGGCCTGTATGTAAATTGAATTGCCAAAGGAAAAAGGAGAAAAGCAACCCTTGGATTACAAACGACAGTGTAATCATACCAGGTAGTCCTAGGGAGGCTGGCAAATGCTGCAACTGCTTTGAGTTACTCTTGTCCCCAGCAATTCTCCATCCAGTGTGTTGTCCTTGGCTGGGAGGGCTGTGCCACTGATCTCAGTGCTGCCAGGCCTCCAGCTCCCTGGCCTGCTCTCCCCTGTTGTGCTCTGTTTCATTATAACAGAGTAACATGGAGTAGTGGCTGAAGTTCAGCTAGAAAGAAAATCAGAGGCTTCAATGTTTGACAGCCCTGCCTGGCATGGACCAGCAGGGCCTGATTTTTGGGAGATGATCAGTACCTTGTCTTTACGAATATGAAGGGCTTCTCGGAATCTCATAAGATGATTATGTCCTTCTTCAGCACAAAAATCCATTTTAAAACACAGCACTCATTTTCATGTTTTCATAACGCCTTATTTGAAGGCATGTGATTAGACCTAATTAATGCTTGTAATCAATGAATGCTTAATTGCTTCGGGTGAAAAATGCTGGAGAAATGCAGAGCACTACTTGATTGAATGTTCTTTCATTGGCTAATGGATCACTCTGTTACTCTTTTAGATTCTGCTTAAGCAGGCAAAATATCTGTGTTGGTGTAAAACAATCCTGCATTGATCTCTCCAGCCAAGAGGGGTCTTTCTAGTAATTAGAAGGGTGGTGACAGGAACAGACTTGGCTGTCTGGAGGACAAGGGGGACTGGAAAGAGTTTAGGGGTTATTTTTGTTTTCTTTGGTTTGGAGTTTTTGTATTTTCTGTTTGTTTATTTGTGATGGGTTTTTTTTTGTTTGCTTGTTTGCTTTTTTTTTTTAAATTTGAAAGCTATGCAGCAAATAGCAAGGAAAAGACTGGTTAGATCTTTTGACTTTTAGCTGTAAAAAAATAATTTAACATTCTCTGATAAGCCTCTTGATTTAAACAGAGAGGCAATTTCTGCTCCCTGGGAGTTCCATTTGAGTGAGTCTGGCCCCAAAACTTCACAGGCTCAAATCTCTGGAACCAAATTCCAGGAAACATTCATATGTGGATGATGCATCTGTAACAGATACAAAGGGGAGAGTGGAAACATTTGGCAACTAGGAGCTGGAATAATTTATAACTCCAGCTGGTACTTCTCTTTTTTCAGGTGAAATGTCTTAAGGGGAGGAGGATAACCTGTCAGTGGCATGTTTTGCACTGTGTCTTGCCTTTTCTTCATTTTTTGGCATTCCCCCATGAACTATTCAAATGAGGCCAGTTTCATGAGTGCAGAGAACCAGCACTAGTTTGGTCTGCTCTCCAACACCCCGCACAAAAGCTTCCAAGGATCATTCTCACTGTGTTTTTCTGGATTCACACTAGTGTGCATGTGAGAGCAAACTGCAAGTCTCTCTGTGAGCTCTAGAGCCGTGTACAAGGTGTGGGTCCTAATGCCTGACCTGATTGTCTTTCTGGACACTGCCAGAGCACAGCCATCTATCCAGTGCTAATCATCCAGAGGACATAGATCACAGTAGATTTTGGGAGGGAACAGATGACCACAGGGATCCCCCTGCATCCTGCAAGCTCATTTTTACTGTGATGATGTTGCTGACCTTTCACGTAGATCAGTAGTGAAACTATTCCATGGAAAGAAAAGAACATTTTAAAAAGCAACAGACGTGAAAGCTATGAGAAACTGATTTCCAGTTGCCTTTCACTTTCAAATGAGTTTTGTGGCACATCAGAGCTCACCAGGACTTATTTGCAAGGCTGAGTACCTGCAGGAGCAACAGCATCAGCACAAATAAATTTTGGATTTCAAGTGAGGTTTTCACAATCCAGTCTCTTTAACTTTATGGTCTGTTCAAATGCTCAGGCTTGTGCTCCAACATAAATACATTGCCTGAATTTCCCTCCCCCTACATTACTCCTTTTGAGCTGTAGAAGATTATAGGAAATAGATAAAAAACTGCTTGTTTCTTTGACAAATGTAAGGCTGAAAGACCACCCTCTGCTCCTAAGCAAAATTAGCTTATCTTTACCCCAAAAAATGTTTTTACTAAATATGAGCAATCATTTGTGTGTGGCCTGCATGAGACGCTCAATTCATCTTATTAGAGGTTATCCTTTGAGGAGCTTTAAAAGGAAATGCATTGTTCTTAATTATTCTTATCTCAACAGCTGTATAATTCCTGGGTTTGATTAAAAAAAAAATATGCAAGGAAAGATTATACTGAAAGCTGGAGATGGGTCTGAACCCAGATTGCAGAGTTGAACCTCAATTCTTAGTCTGTGCTAAACTGTCTTCCTCTTTTCCTTCAAGAAGGTGTGTGCCTTTCTCTTCTTTCAAAATTAAAACATGAAACTGTGCAGAAAACAACAGAAAATCTCAGAAGAATAGGTTTCATCTCTCTTTCTGTTCTTAAACTTGTGCTAATGATGTTTTTTTGTTGTATCAGAAAACGGTAAACAAGATTGGTGAGTAAACACTCCTGTGTCATTCTTGCACCCCAAGCTACCCGGAAAAAAATTGTAAATACTTCCATCAGAAAGGCCCAAACTCAGTAATTCTTTTCCATTCAGTGAAAATTAAAAAAAAAAAATCAAAGCAAATTGAGATTTGGGTGAAATTTACTACCATGCTAAAAAGCCGCTTTATGTTGGTTAAATGTTTGCACAAAAAGTGACATTTGCTGTGATGCTGTACGGTTGTCACAAGCTGCTAAGCACTTTGAAGTGGAGCAGCACATAATGGATCAAATTCTCTGCAGAGTCCAGTGCCAGAGTTTCAAGTGCCTGGCATCTCACATTTGGTCCAGATTCTCTGAAGTGGTCAGCATCCAGCAGCTTCTATTGTGACAATAAGTGGAAGATGTTTTGCAAAAGGGCTTAGCTACCAAGCTGCTGAATTCTTCTGAAAAATCTGGTCCAGGATGGTATTGAAGGCAGTTTCATCTGGTTTGATTGAACCAGCTGTTGAATCAGAGCAGATTCCTTGAACTTCTTACTGTGACACACCTCCCCAACAACCAGGTAGTCGCATCCTGCTTCCAACTGGTACCATTTTATTGTCTCAAAAATACTTCTTTTTCTTCCATTCCATCTCCTCCAGCTCACCCCCAATCCCTATGTTTACATACAGAAGGGTTTCTTCCCATGGTTCAAGGCTGAACTGAGTAATATTAAGAGGACAACATGTCTCTCTTTTGGTTTCTTACTAGCTGATATGCTGAAAAATGAGTGCTGTTTCAATCTGTGAGAGTTGGACTGTGCTAGAAGCAGTAGTCCTTGCACACACTTCATATTGAGGTGTACATGCAGTATATGTGTGCTGTGAAAAGGCTATGGAAAGCTCTGGAATGAGAAACAAGAACTTTACAGGTACTGAGGGAAGCTTTTTGTTGATATCTTTCATAAACAGTCTGATGGAGAGGTCTCAGTTTCCAGTGTCAGCTGGGCTGTTTAGTCCTCATCACATTTGAAAACTAGACTGCTTTAGTGCCACAATATGGAAATAGACTCCAACTCTGAGAGATTAAATCGAAAGGAATTAGACACCACTAACGACATTAGCTGTAGAAGGCTTATTTTATCCAATGTCATAAACTTTGGACTCATCTTCCTTACACTCCAAATTACCAATTTAAAGGTAATTTAGGTAATTTTAAGGTACTGGTATTTACACTCCTATACCAATTTAAAGGCGTAAAATAAGTTAAGTAATTGCCACAGCTGCTAGCCACACTTCTTTTTCTCTTATGTATGAAGTTGGAAGTTGGAGGATAAGCTCCCGTGTTTGACTCACTTCCCAAGCTTATCCAGGTTCCTCTGGATTGCATCCTATCTCTCAAGCAATGGTACTACTCAGCTTGGTATCATCTGCAAACTTGCTGAGGGTGCATTCCATCCCTTGGTTTGTAATTGATGAAGCTAATAAACAGCACTGGTTCCCAGTATTCCCCTGAGGGACACCACTTGTCACTGATCTCCATCCAGAAGAGTCTCTGTGGATGAGACTGTGCAACCACATTCCTTATCCACCATACAGTCCATCCATCAAACCCATTTCTCTCCAATTTGGAGAGAAGGGTGCTCTGGGGAATGATGTCAAAGGCATTACAGAATTCCAGATAAATGACATCTGCAGCTCTTCTCTTGTCCACTGATGCAGTCACACACACCATCATAGTTAGTCTGTGTTTCCCACAGCACAATGAGGAGTTCACAGATATGCTGAGAAAGGCATGTGTGAAAGGCACCTTCTGAAGTGGGACAGTCAAAAGGCCACATAGGACAACTGGAGATGTATGAATGTCACATAAAATGTGACATGGTCCAGTATATAGAACCTTCCTTAACTAATTTCCCCTGAGGACTTCAGAGTGAAGAAGCTGCCAGTCTTCATGGTGTATCAGCACTGCACATGCGAGAGGCTTGCTAGCCATCCAAGGCACTTGCTTTGCTTCAAAAAAGCCCATGGCAAATCACTAGAATGTCCTGACTGCATCTTGCCTTTTATTTTCTTTTTTTGTGGCATTTTTAAAAGAGTTAATCTTGAACATGCTACGAAGAACTTCAGTAGGTGTCCCTGCAGATATATTGCCAGGTTAATCTTTAGCAGAGAGGAACAACCAACTACTGTCCAAACATCAGTAGTTCAGAACAGCACATTGTTCATATTTTTCCTATATTTTTGGGTTTGGAAGATATGTTTTTCTTTCCAATAATTCTTAACATTTCAAGCAAGTACAAAACATGCTGGTTTTAAATATCTAAATCTAAATTATTTTTTCATTATAATCCTTCCTTGGTGTACTAGCTGCATGGTGATAATGGATAATGAATCAGTTTGTGATGGGAACTCTCTACTGGCGTTCACACAGTTGTGAAGAGGTTCTGGCTGTTGGTAGGTTCAGCAAGGACTGGTATACTTTTTCAGCCTGCAACCCAGTTAATATGAACCTGAATGTAAAGGTTGCCTCCTGTCCACACAGCAACTACTGAAAGCACCTAGACACTATTTCCCTGTAAGAAGCACTCTTAATTAAGCAGTGTTAGCTCAGAAGTCCAAGCTGCATCTGAAAAAATGCCCAGCTACTATCATTAGTGGATTTGGGTCTTCCTTCCTGAATGGTACAGTCTCCATTTCTAATCCCCAAACAGTGATGGTCTTGCTCTTATTTCTCATTAGTGAAAGGCTGCAGGAGCAGTACAAGATTAATGACTGCAGCACAGCCTCACTCAATACCTACAGCAACAGCAGCTGTTACCTCATACAAAACAATATTTTTCTCTGGGGTACTCATTCTATACACACCAGCAGCAGAGATAAGGACATTTACAGTTTCCTAAATTTCTTATCTTTATCTCTGGACTCATTCTTAGTGAATGTATAAGACACCACTGCTAGGCACAAAACAGAGGAAAAAAAAAAAAAATCCTCCACAAAGCTGAAAGATGCACTAGAGTCAGATCTAGAAGAAACAGCAAGGGGGTATGGCAGCAGGCCATCTCTTCCAAAACAAGCTCTGACTCCTATCCAGACATATGCTTCCCAAAGGGTGAAACTGCCAAACAGGTATTGATAACAGAGGAATTGTTTTTAAATGCTTATTTTTATATAAAAAGATTAACATCTGCAGCTGAAGAGAACCTGACTGTTATCGGGAACTTTAATGCACCGTCCATGCAGAAATAACTATTCACCAACACCACGAGATCTGACAGGACAAAAAAAAACTTGACTCATCCAGACTGTAATTCAAAGCAGCAAAATATATCCAATCCTACCCAAAACCCCATCATGCATTTTCCACGTGGAAAGTAGATGGCTCCCACAGAGGATATCTTGTTGTTCTAAGCACTTCTGAAGTTGCACTAGAAAAATCCCTCTCCCAACAAGTCACACTATACGAATGGACACGTTGCTACTTATCACACATGTACATAATTTTATACAGCTTTGTACACTTACTTTGTTGTTAGTGATACAAATTAGCTAGCACTTGACCAGAGCAATGATTGAGCAGTCTCTGTACATGCAATGATGCCAGCAAAGGGCTGGGGGTTCCCAGTATCACTCATGAAAAAGCCTGTGTCGTACCAGTTGTCCTACATCCTGCAAAACATTTAGCTGGTTCATAGCAACAGCTTGAGCACAAACTGATTTGGGCAAGGCTTTTTCTCTTGGTGGAGTCCTAGAAGTGCCTGGCTGGTTCAGATTTTGCTGAAGATGTAAACCTACTCCAGCATAATTGGTGCCATTTTATGACCTTGGGTGAAGAATCAGGCTGATACTGAATGTGTGCATGTAACTATGACTATCATCCATCATACAGCATCCAGAAGAGATGAGTACAAGTCACCCACTCTTTGTTGGCCCAATGTTTCTAACACCTAATGGACTCTCTGTTAAGTAGAAAGGAAGGACTGCACATTTCTGAACCAAGAGGATTTCTCACATCATAAACAAGAAGGATGAATGCCATTTTAGCAGAGGATACAGCTCCCTTTTCTTTTAATTTAGAAATGGGTGAAACGGCTTGGACAATATAAAGTCTTATTTCCTCTTAGAGCCTTGAGGTGGCCTTAGCAGAGAATTAGATATAATAGACATGTTAAAATAAGTAGATTCCATTTGAAAACATCAAAGAAACAGAAACACCACAGGCCACATTTTTAAAAACTGGCTGCCTGAACAGTGAAAGGAAAACTGTGTAAGCACCACCTCATATACCAAATATGCACTGATGTGTGCGGAAAAGGATACTCTCATACCCCACCACCATTTCTCCTCAGGCAGTTGTCCATTCCCTTACAAAAACCTGGTCTTGTACAGACAGAAAATAATCAAAGCCATTTGTAAGAACATTTGGGTTATCTAATTTTGAAAACATACCCCTAAATGATACACTCTGCCTGATGAGGACTGGTATGCTCTACCAACATGCAGAGCTGTTGCCAGTATTAGTATTCGGGCTGGTTCAAATTTCCGTACAAAGCTTGATTTTAAGTACTTTCATTTCTGAGCACTCAAATGGAAACACTGACTTTTGTAGGGCAGATTTTCAGTACTCTTGTTTTCAAATGAGCCCTTCAGGATGTCTCCTGCATCCTGACCTCTCCCAAAGTCTGTAGGCAATTTTGGAAAGGCAACCTCAATCAAATATTTTCTCTCTACCATGTTCCTTTTTATGATGATTCCTGGGAGGAGTAGTATCAGGGTGCAGTTTCCAGGTATTGCAGAGAATGGGAAAAAAACAGTTTGACAGCATCAGACTCTAATCTATGCTGTCAAACTGCAGGAAGAGGCAAGAAAAGCAAAAATTATTTTAGTGCATCTTTCCACTGTCCTTAGATGCCTCAGTATGAGGACTGACATTCTCTAGGGAGCCTGAGGTGAGCTGGCTGATGCCCTTCAGCTCAGACACTCCAGCCCACAGCCCTTGCAGGGCCCCTGGGGAATTACTGCCTGCCCTGGGCACGCATCAAGGGAAAATGGATCAGGAGGATGGGTGTGAAGCTGGCTGAGCAGCCCAGAGGCTCCAGACCAAGATTTTGCCAGTCAGTTTTATTACAAACATTTGTGGGTCCCAATGAGAAACACTTCAAAACACTAAAGCTCACACTGCAGGCAACAACTGCAGAGCACATGGCTTATTTATTTATTTATTGTTATTTATTGACTGAAAATGAATTTGTTTCTACACTTTTTAAATGAAGGTGGGATTGGAAGCATTGAGTGGGGAGGGTGTGTGGTGTAAAAAACTACTACTTGCCCCATGCAGTGGAAGGAGCTGTTTTTCCATCAGGGGAAGAAAGAAGGATCCTGAACTGGCTGTGGCACAACAAAGCCACAGCAGCAGCTCCTGCAGGCTTGGTCCATCACAAGCTGACCCTTTTCAAAACTCGGCAGTCAGGTTTAGTGCTCAGAAAGTGAGGAGCAAGTAGCACAGATATGTTGTTCAAGCTTCCCTGCACAGCTCTGCCTGCACGGTGCATCTTCACCATGTCCTGCAATAACCTTGTTCTCCCAGGACCTGGGAAAAGACTTCTGCAATTTTCTCATAATTTGATTTCTTGCATGGATTTTTCTATAGCCTGCATCACCAAGACACAGTCACGGTCTCTAATCACAGAGCCTTTTCATCTCTTCATGGTGTCTGTCAGATTGAGCAGTGGTATTATTCCATTTATTTCCATTTTGCAGATGCAAAGATGCTCTGCTCCAGGGCTAGCCCAGGAGCATGGGAAACCACAGGGAGAGGTGGGCTCTGGGTGCAGGCAGGGGTGCAGGTGAGAGGATCACAGCCCTGTGTCAGGATCCATGAAAGTTGACTGGGAGTTTCCACAGCTTCATAAGAGCCAGGTGGGGGCAAGCTAGCACATTCCAAACCCTGACATGTAGAAGTAGAGGCAGCTCCCTTGACTGGTCCATTTATAAATCCTGTGGACTTGAAAGGTCTGAAAGGTCAGTGCTCTGTAGAGGAAATATCTGGCAACATCAGCTTTCAGCTGCTATGACACCTGTCCGAACAATGGTCTACCAAAAGTACTAATCTAATAATAATAAATAATTCAGAGGTTGAATTATGAAAGTAATTCAGAGGTTCTTGTCCACATTTACAAATTTCTGTTCTCTTTGAATTATTGCAATTTTTAAATGCAGCAATATCATCCATGAATATTCAGAAGAAAAGCTTAAAAAAATTTAAGAAAATAACCAAACTACTGGGGGCGTGTGTGTGCCTCTGCAAACTAAGACTCCAACCCTGATCTAAACCAGACTGTTTCTTTCCTTCCCCCAATCTGCCTCAGAGAACTGGAAGGGAAAAGACTCCATCAGTCTTGGAGTCTGTAAACCTTTCCCCTCCCTAATATCCGAGACAAGACTTAAAGAAGAACCAGTCTGGAACAGGACATGAAAAACCTTCTGAAAAATGACTAGAGGCCTAATGCTGTCACTGTCCTGTGTTTATTTTTCTTTCTTTGATGTCTGATGTCAAAGAAAAAATAATGTCATCTGCTGGAAATTCAAACATGTTTGCATTTTGAGGTAATTAGAATTAATGTTGGAGGGCAAAACTAACACTGGGCCACTCCAGTCTTTCCCATGTGAGGAAAACATTCCGTAATGACTTACATTTAATCTGGGAGCTGGCAGGCAGTCAGGAGCAGTACAGATTCAGGCAACAGGGTAATATTTCAAAGGAATTTTCCTAAAAAAACAAGAAGTTAAAAAAAAAATTAAAATAAATTAAATTAAATTAAAATAAAATAAATATTTTATTATTATTAATATGCATTAATTTATAAATGATGGCAGTCTGACTGTGTTGCTCCAATTCCAGAAGGGTGTAACTCTGTTGAAAATCGATGGCTGACAAGGGTGTAAATCAGTAATGGCAGTCCTGGTTGAAGACCACCACTGCTTCCTAAGTACTCAGCACCCACAATTGCAGCCAGATTTTCTAAAGAGCTCAAGCCCCCATTCACATTCAAACAAGGGCCAGATTTTTGTAAGTGCTTAGCACGAAGTTTCTCCCCATTATGGCACTAATGGCAACATGCAGAGCACTTTTGGAAAATTGATCATACATGTTTGTTTTGGACCAGACCTTGCCACCCTTATACATGTCGAGTAGCATCTTACTCAGTGGGGAACCCTACTAAGCAGCACCTCTCTGTGTGAGTATTGCTGCAAAAGGACTCTCAAGAGAAAATTGCAAGCCAAATTGCTCAATGCCACACTGGATGAGTATCAGAGACTCTGGTTATAATCAATCTATGAAAACCTGACCTGAATATAATCAAACTTAACTGAACAGCTAGGGGTTAAACCTTGGCTCATGAGAAACAATTTGATCCTCATAGGGAAAAAGAAAAATAAAGGTTATTTCTGGACTGAGGACTTTCAGTTGAATTACTCGGCTGTCTTCAGGGGTTAAAAATAGAAAAGCAACCTTTTCCAGTTCAAAGAAAATAAATGGCTACACTTATCTGTGTGGGTAATTAAAACCAGCTGAGCTCCAAGAGCTGGAATCCTCCACCCAGCTAGTCCTTACTGAAGAGTAGCTTCCTAGCAGCATTTGACATATTAGAAAAAATTACATTAATAAAGATTGCTTTGGGTTAAGTATAATGCAGATTGTGCCAACATTCAAAGGCAGGCTATTGGTGATAGAAGTATGGAACAGATTAAAACATTCAAACACCAAAAGAGAAAAGCTTTTCTTTTCACATGAGTTGATTATGACATCAGCTGAGTTAAAAGCAGAACAAATGCTGTATTTTCCCTTCTGCAACTTTGCAGAAGTGCATACCCTGGCCCCTGGCATTGCACAGCTGTTGTGGCAACTCAAATGAGTGCAAGGATGGCTAATGCACTCACATGGTGTGTCTTGTGCTGCATTTCCACCTCATCAGTTCCCCAAGAATCATGGGAACGTCAACAATTATTTTTCCCTTTTCAAGCACTGTAAATGACTTTGTCTGCTTTTTCTAACAGGTCATGTGGTCCAACAGATAAATATGAAAGAAAAGATGCAGGGCCATTTCTGCCAGCTGGCCCAACTCTCACTCAGTGAGCTTGGGCAGAATGACTGTGTGTGAAAAGAAGAGACAGAGTGGTAAAGGAGCTGGTCTCATGGTGCATCTTGCTCAGCTGTCTGTGGTCACATCATGATTCCCCTCTAACTCCTTGTGTGTGCAGCTGAAGCCCTGGTCTTACATAAGCATAGTTCAGTGGGGTTACCCTTGTTCTGTACCATGGCATGGACAGTTGTAGAGGAGGTAGGTAGGTAGGTATCATATGCTGTCAGCGTGTGGGATGCCTTTCCAGTGCCTCCACCATGCTTTTGCAGCACATTGTTCTACTGATTTCTACTTGACAGCCAGATAGCAACTGAAAAGGCAACAGATCAGCTGGAACAATTGTCAATGTCTTTCTACACAGAGGATATTTTAAAAGTCGATTTTTCTTCGTGTTTTATCAAAGCAGCCTATAGGATAATGAAATCCCAAACTTTGATTATAATCTAGATCATCAGTCTTTTTAAGACTGCAAAGCTGAAAGTAGATACCTCTATATTTACAACATATTTTCTTTATTTAGTTGTGGCCAAAAAAATAAAGCAATAGCATACATGTCCTTTTCAAATTTACATTGGCACATACAAACAACTCCAAAGACAATTTCCCTAATCTGCAACTGCCTCCCAGGCCTGGATTTACCCAGGCTGTTTTCCATGTTGACAAGACAAGAGCATCTCTAACAATTGTAGAAGCCTATTCCTGTGAATGTCAAGGCCATACAAATTCCTGGGCCCTGAGTGCTGCCTACACATCAGATGCGCTCCAGCCACAGCCAAGCAGGAGGCTAGAAGAGGAGGAAGAGGGCCATGGAATTAATTTCTTGCTGTTTTCTTCAGCCCTGACCTCTGCTGCTTCCCATCTTCCCTACCCTGTTA
Organism: Pseudopodoces humilis; assembly: GCF_049639895.1. Taxonomy (NCBI): domain Eukaryota; kingdom Metazoa; phylum Chordata; class Aves; order Passeriformes; family Paridae; genus Pseudopodoces; species Pseudopodoces humilis. The sequence goes on along the minus strand of NC_142200.1, from coordinate 99,413,688 downwards.
ACCTTCCCCCATTTTCCTCCCTGTTCTTCCAAAAGCAGGGTTGCTTGCTAGGGGCAATATCAATTTATGCATCTATTTGCATATACATGCTAAATCAAGCTAGGAGGTCTTCTTTTAGACGAGCATTTGCCCCTTGTCTCCAGCCACCTATTCTCAGGAAAGGCTGATGAGTAGTGCTGAAAAATGGATTGTCAGGAGGCAAGTTCTGACAGAGAGGAAAGGCAGCACAATTCCAAATCTCTAGGTCTTTTTTATCAGCAAAAAATATTTCTCTTTGTGTGCTTCTTTTCCAAGAACAGCACTAGTATCACAGCCTGCCTTCTGCTCAATGCTCTCCCTATCTTGTTACCTCCTCATGTTCTTCACTGCTTCTTTCCTTTGTTTTCTCTCTTTTAGTCCTTGTGCTTCTGCTTCCTCCAGCTCCATTTAATTTAAAGCAGCCGAGGTTTGCACAGCATGGGTACAGTAAGATTAACCAGGTTTGGAAAGTTCGCCTTTGCTGTGCACACATGCTCTGCTTTCTTCCCTCCACTCCCAGTGTAGAAAAATATGTCCAAAACTGCTGTGAAGTTCCTCAGTGAAGAGCTGGCACAAAGCTTCCTAGCCAGAGCACTGCCATGCCTTTGTCTTGCACAGAAACCCACACACAGCTTACAACAAACAGAATGCCAACTGTTAATAAGAATAAAAAATGCCTCCCCACACAACATGCTAGCACTTTAGTTAAAAAAGAAAAAAAGAGAGAAATTAAAAAAGATATCACACAAATCACCAGTCTTTCATTGCTTAATGTAGATGTATTGTACCCAAAACTCGTTTTACTTCATTTGGTGTGAAGCTGTGGCAAGTCCATTAAAACTGAAGGAGTTGCATCTGCCTAGAACTGGTGCAAGCCAGATCACAATCAGATCCATTGCATCTATTGCTATAATATCATCACCTTCCATATGGTGCCGCAAATAGTCCGTATGCTGAACTGAATGTTGCCTAAAATCTGTTCATCCCAAAAGCTGAATCCATCTTAGGCTCTCTTATATCAAGAGAAGCAGTTCTGTGCATCCCACAGAGACATTGACACTGTCATACCGCTTCTGAAGAGTTCCAGTGTGGTAACAGAGGATTCACCGCCCATCTCCACCTACTTCTGAACATAGAGGCTCAGAGGCAAAGACCAGAGCTGAATTTTCTTAGCAGAGTCTATGTGGCCTTGGTCCTTTATAAGCTGTACACTGCAAATATGCTCCTTCACTAAATCACTCCTCACTTTCTCAAGGACGCATGTGAAGCCTAACCCTTTGAAGTAGATGGTTTCCAGCTTCTTCCTCTCATCTATTACAAATAGCATGTGGACTTTCTAATCCAGGTTAACAACAGCTATATCTAATTAGAACATATACCTCTGCCAGTATACCACCTATACTTCATACTTCACTTCCTTTGGATGAGTACTCTGGTGTCCCATTTCTTCACAGAATACAAGTTTCTTCCAGCTTCCTCCAATCCATCCGAGAGTTTTCAACTCCTATCATAAACTCACATTCCTGAAATGAGTGTTGGAAACAGGATAACCAACATGCATATGTATTTATTTTCCCAACAAGATTGTCACACCCGATCTTCAGTTGAAACATCTGATCTAATGGGCAGAGGGATTTGATACTGTTTTTCTTGCACTTTTAGCCTCACTGAAATGTCCTCATATGTATTGTAATCAAGTTCCCCATTTTTAAAATATCAAATCTAAATTGTCAGTGACCAATACCATCCAGCAGAGCACAAACACTCACTGTCTGCATTAACTCCTGCTTTTTCCTTAGGGGTAAACTGAACCTCCCCCAAACTATGCATCAAAATGAATGGCTTTAAATAGCAGTCATCTGTGGTATTAATCAAGTTTCTTCTTAAAACCATCCCAGATGTGCCACTCAACCAGCTTATACTGGTTTCTGTAAGAACACCCACTGTTATTATTGTACCAACAGATTTTGCAACTTCCTTAATTTCTTTTAACGCATGAAGGTCTCAAGCTGAGATCTTTTGCAGCAATGAGGGTGTGCTAACAGCAGAGGGTTGCATAAATCTGTGCAGTCTTTCCAGCAGACCATGAAGGCTGTAGGTACAGTGTGGTCGAGGGCAGGGTTATTTGAAATAGCTTGCACATCCTGTAATGTAGCTAACCATTTTCTTTACCATGGTAGCTACTGGAAATAGGACAGAGGAGCAGGAGATGTAAACTTGGCCTTACATAGCTGCACAGGCACGTGTACACAGATTGTATGAGCCCAACTGCACTTACCCAAGTCCTTTTTACCCATAGTTAGAGGGACGGGGAATGTGTCAGGAAACCTCTTAGAAAAGACAAGCGGATGGGCAGGGATCCACAGCCACTCTGCACCAAAGCAGCAAGGAAAAATGGTTTTTGGCAGAAGATGAGGATCCTATAAAAGAGCTCTCCATCTGGGATGCTTGGGACATTCTGAGAACCTCTTTTTTTTCCACCACCCTCAGGCAGTGGGAAATTACTACCTCTTGTGTGAGTGGAGAGGAAAAGAGCTAGGCAGCCTCCGTTTCAGTATGCAGGAGGTAGGTGGGTCCCACTGCCAGGTATGTCTATTCTGGGAATTCCTCCGGCATGTGCTATGTATGCATGGTCCATGGAACACTACGGCAGCACTCCCCTCTGTGGCAAGTCCCCACAGCTATCTTCTGGATTCTTTGATCAGAGCAGTCCCCAAACTGCTCTCAGTAAGATGCCCCCAATGCTCTCTGGATGCAAAAGTTGATTGATGTGTAATCTATCATATGTTCTTGATGTGATCTTTTACTGGCTTTGTCACACTTTAAAATTTGAGATTAATACATGAAAATCAAAATGGTAACTGCAAAGTCTAAGGAAGGCCCTGTGAAATGACACTCCAGATAGCTGAAAATCTTTGTACTGCTGGAGTTTTTCAGTCATATCCCTAATACAAATATCAAACAGCTCTATGATTTTACAGAAATCCAGTAAGAGTTTTTTATGCAATGGAAACATTTTTGTAAAGACTTACATTTTATTTGGGAACTGGCTATCTTTTACAACCAGAAATTCAAGTCAAAGCAATGGAGTAATATTTCAAAAATGATGAGAGCAAAACAAATAATCACATGAATGGTATTATTTTGCAAAACATGTGATCCTCAGTAATTTGTGGTTTTTGGTCTCTGGTGCTAAAACTGTGCTGTGTCTTTAATCAAGCTAATTATGCAAAACCCTCTGAAGGTCACAAAAGGTTCAGGCAGAGACTTTTTGATGCTGAAATACAGACCAAACAGCCATAGTACATTGTTCTGATTAGAAATGAAGCTCTGCTTTCATGAGACTTCAAGTGTGTCTGAAATTCCACTGTGAAATACCGACATTTATACCTTAGGTACTCTTAGATTGCTTTGCATAGTGCTGCAAAAAAATCAAATTACCCTCTCCCTCCCTTTAATGTGGATATGGAAACAAGCTTTCTCTTTCCATCACCATGTCCTCTAAAAACATTACATTATACTTACAGCATTTATTTATTTTTGGCAGCCAGCCAGAGGAAAAAAAAAATAATCCTCTTTCAAAAATACCCCTCCCTGTGAATTGGATTATGTTGTAATCCATTCTGGATCTACCCCAGGCCTGCTTGCCTTCTGGGGTAAAATGACAAAGTTTTGGATGGTGTGCAGGGCTGGGTGGAGGGAGTGGACCACCAGGAGGCTATGATACAGCCCAGGTTTCTCTCCTATTCCTTAATTTTATGGCCACAAGGAAAAAACCTGTACACAGAGTGGGCTTTGTCCATCAGCGAAACACACGCTCACCCAGGTCGCTGCCACTCATGAGGTCATGGCGCGGGGCAGTGCGGAGTGGTTTGCAATGCTGGCAAAGATGTGATGCCAACCCTGCCTGCCACAGCTGGCGTGGGGTGGGCATGGAGTGATCTGGGGGCATTTCTACCCACCAGCACTCCTCAGGGTTGCCAGGGTGTAAGCCATTGGTGCCATGCCTTGCTGCGATGGCGTAGCTCCCGGGACTCCTACAAAGCTTTTCTGTGGCTCTTTCTCCTGCAGGGCCACTGCTTGTGCTGTTTGGTTGACTTTGCTCTTTTACTTTGCTCTTTCCCTGCAAACTGCTACTCTCCTTTATTTTCTTCCTCCTGAGTGGTCTCTGTGGCCACTCCATCTGACTTTGTGGTGAGTTGGGGATCGCTGGTGTTCTGGAAACCTGATCGCTGCATCTCTGGCTGCAGTGTAGGGACCAGAACTCTCTTCCACTTAAACTGAGGGCAACTTGATGACAAACTGAAGGGACTTCAGAGAGGGGAAAAAATGAGCCAGGGCTTAGATGTGGGCTGAAGGAAAATGAAGGGAATGGGCTTTGCACATATCTTGGCTGAATGATATCTAATTGGGCTATGATAATTCCCCATAAGTCTTAGGATATAAACACTTAAGAGGCAAAGGGATTGATTAGGACTAGAGAAAAGAGCATAAGTAGAATTAATGAGATGAAATGGAGAGCACAAAGATTTATACTTTAGAGTAACATTTCCTATTAATGAGATCTACTGCAGTGTGGGGTAGGATTCCAAGGAGAAGCAATGAAAACCCTGTTGCTTAAGTTATTTCAGAGAAGACTGGACAAAACACTCAAGAACACTGTAGGGAACAATTCCATAGTGACAGGAAAGGGAAAAGAGGGTCTAATAGTAGCTCTTTCCATTTTAATTTATATGATGACCTTATACTAAAAAGCTTTTTTTTGAGCTGCCAACCAGTCATCAGCAAATGAAACACACTAAAAGTCCTTCTGGCATTCCACAACAGTCCTGTTTTTCCCTACTTCCTAAGTCCCGTCTATTACACATATACACTACAGACCTGATGACTTATAGCAGAAACCTCATCCTCCAGTCATCCCATTTTGCTGAGTTACTGCAGGGTTTCTGAACAGTGGTTATCTTGTGTGCCATATGAGCTAAAACATCACAGCACAGCACAGCACAGTCAGATGATTCAATATTAATTTCCTGGCTTTGAAGAACTAAGAAGTCAAATTTTCAGTATCATTTTAAAACCATTTCTTTTTCCTATTACCATTTCTTCACATACTCAGGCAACTGTATAGAATAACATTTGGAAAATCTTTGCAAATAGAATCTTATTAGCAGAAAGACAGTACCGGGCACTATTCAGTAAAAAGAGGAGGTGGGGAAAAGCTCTTTGTACTACAAAATGTAGAATAAGAGAAAGGAAATCCTCACTGAAGACATTTCTATACTCTTGACTTTGTAATACATACCATTTTATATTGCATTCTGTGTTTTTTGATTGTTTTACATTATATAAATAAATGACACGCTCATTTCAATAAGGGAGGGCAATAAATGTTCCCTGAACATTTAACCTAATAATTTCAATTGTGAAGTGACAGCACAGATTGTCTGCAGAAGTAGAAGGTAGCAGTTGAGTCAGCTGCTAGAAGTAATGTACACAAAGCCCATCTTTGAGATGAGGAGAGATTTGATGCCTGCTCAAGCTCCTTTTCAGCCATATTTTGTTTTTTTCAGTATTTTCCATCAGTCTCTCTACAAAGTTTCCAGGCATCTATCTGCCAAAATATGTGCCGATGCATATAGGTCAGCTAAAACAAACATCGGTAGACTCTAAGGTCAAAATAGATTGTTGAGTTTATCTTTTCCAGTGTTTCTGAACATTTTCCAAACCATGATCTCATATGACTACAGTGCAGAATAACAGACCCTTTCCCCTCTTCTTGACTGTAAAGAAAGGGCAGCTGAACTGAGGATTGAGAGCAAAGTTTGTAGTTCAGCCCCTGACCAGGACCGTACACACCAGCTCCCAGTGCAGACGGGAACACAGCTGCATGGCTTGAGTGTGCAAGCAGTGAAATGCACAGACAGGACACAAGACATGCACAGAAAGGGACCCAAGGTCTGCTGCTGCCACTCACCCTATGAATTGCTGGTAGAAAGTGACTGATTTTCACAGACTCATCCAAATGTATACGAAAACCCTTCAGAGACTCATGCTAGCACATACCACAGCTAATGCTGACTTCATTAAAGCTCTCTGGTCAATAAAAGCAACTGTGTATTGTCTAGTGGTTGGACTGGAAGACAGGAAAGGATTTGATTCAGTGCTAGCTGTGCTACTGACTCATGGTTTACCCTTCAAGTAAGTAATTTGACCTTTTCGTAGTTCAGTCAATCTGGCTGAAAAAATGTGCAGGAAGAGAGAAAAGGACTCTTCTTACTGAAAACCACAGACAGAATCTGAGATTAGTTTTCTTAGGGCAAAAAAGTAAGACAAAATATCAGAATGAGAGTCAGGATCAGAACCTCCCTGGCCTTTTCCACTCAGGACGTCTGGTAGTATCATCATTATCACAGCAGAAAATAATTTACTTCAAGTATTATTTCTAGCTCAGAAACCAAAAGGAAATACTCAATGCCTGTGCCAGGTACACTCAGCTCCTGAATAGATTGAAGAACTATCTGAATGGATTTAATAATGTTTGACTTCTCTACATGGATCACATTTAAAGAGTATAAATAACCAGAGCAAAAACTGGAACAGAGATGGATTTATATTACTAATATTTTAAAAATTTTTTTATGATGGGAAAATGGAAAGAAGTAGGGACTTAAAAGTACCTTTTTTTCCTTGTGTTATGCTTTCTGTCAGATTTTGTACTATAGAGACCTAAAGAACATTTTTTGGCAAAATACCAAGCTAAATACGAAGTGGTGTAAGTTCCTAATAATGGAAAGAAAGTTGTGGTGGGAAAGTGTATAGAGCAGATTTTGTAGACAGAAGGTCCCCAAATTGGCTGCAGAAACAATTCCTTTTTCAGAATATCTTCCTCATTTTGAAAATATAAATAGCTCTAATTAAAAGCCCCAACCTTTTTCTTTTAGTATGAGTAGGAAGTGGAGTTGTAAAAGATTGATTTTGGCCAGTACCGCTATAAAGTGGTGAAAACAATAATGACCTGTAAGGGAAACTGAAATTCAGCAGGGGCTGAATTTGTGGTTCTGGGTATCTTGAAAATACCTCTGGTTTTGTGACAAACCTCTACTAGTCCTATAAAATCAGAGCCCTTCTGGATTTCAGGAACATTTGAACTAGAGTGAAAGGCCCTGACTGACAAACTGCTCATGCTGAGAATAGCACTCCAAATATACAGCACCACGATGCACTTCTGTGCATGGGGTCTTAGGGGGATAATTGAATCAAAACCCACAAGCACTCCATAATGAGGGAATCATATGCAAAATGCCAAAGGTGAGTGGGGCCATTGGATTCAGGCACTGTGAATTTTCAGTGGAAACCGAGTCTGCTTCAAGTTTGATATCAGGTGAAATATTGATACCTGTTGGTGGAAATATAGTAGAAATACAAGTAGAAGTGTGGCTTTAGTATTGCAGCTTCCACATTGTTGACTTGTCAGTCATTTGTCAAGTGGCCTGAAAGAGACCTGCCTTATGAAGAAATGGTTATATATTTTCATGGATCCAAAATTTTTATGTAGGTCTTCCGAACTTCATTTCAGAAATCTCAGGAAGTATCTTGCTCTTTCTTGGTCTAGAGACAAAGATTATCAGAGCTTTTACGTTAGTAAGACCCAGTCACTATGACAGCATTACACAATAGGCGTCATTAGTGGGGAGATGGATTTTATCTGTCAGAAGTTTTATTGTTGTAAAATGTGATACAGATAGGAATATTTTTATGAGTCCCAGGGATACCAATTCTCCATCAGCACCATAAAAAGAAAAGAAGACTCTCAATTTTATTTTCAATTAGGTGGTACAACATAACCAAGAAGGTCTTTGTGGGCTCCTGTGTATTAATCACCATCACTGAACTGCTATGTTAAAAGACACAGAGGACATAACGGACAATAGAGGTCTGGCAAGATTTCAGAGTAAACAAATCTGAAATGAAACCTTAGACTTCTTTGAACTCAGACCTGACCTTGTCCTAAGCTGCATTTACATCCAGAAATTATTCTCTTGGCTTATACACAGAAAGCCAAAGCTGTACTTCTAGACACGAAACACTGTGAACTCTGATGCTCTGAAATTGTGACACACATCTCTATCACCTGGGAAGTTAAAATCTTTTCATGTTGAGTTTGATAGTTTTCAGCATTGCAGGCATGTCTCATCTGTTAGAATAGTTTCAGAAGTTTTGCTTTCAATCTGTGCAGACACTTCATTTTTAAAATTCCCCTCTGTTACTTGTGTGAAGAAGACAATAATTCCCCAAATGGCTATTTTTTTCTCATATGATGCAATCTGGAGGGGAATACTGTCTCTTTCTCACATGCTTTTTATTCTGTTAATAAATAATTTTGTACATACAGATCACAGTGATATAGTAACTTCAAGGAATTAACAATTTAGTCATAAAGTACAAGTGAAAGATGACCACAGTACAGGAAAAACATTCCTGAAGCTATCCCAAGATTTCTTATTTCTTTCAAGCTCACTTTTACAGCAATATTGCATAAATTACCTTACATTGCAACAAAACAAAACAAAAGCAATTGAGCCAAAGGAGAGATGCAACAAACTTTTTACCATGTGTTGAGCTAGTCAAATGCGAGCCAGCTGCATGCTAGAAGCAATGGATGCATGGCAATTATGTGTAAGCTAAGTATGCCCTGAATTCTTCATACCAAACCAGCTTTAGAATTTAGACATTTTCCTTCTTCTTCCTTCTTTTTTTTGCAGGCAGGCAAAGATTTAAAAAACAATTGAAACTCTGATGCAAAATAAGTTTATACCATTGTCATAAAAACCCCTCTTCTTCACCTCAAATGTCACTGTCCTGGGCTACAAGTTACTCTGATTTCTATTTAATCAGATATTGGCATCTTGTCATAAATTACATTGCCAAAAAAGCACCCCACACTTTAAAATTGTGCCTCATCTCTGCTCCTAAAAATTAGAGTATCCTCTACCGTCCCACCATTCTCAGTCTTTCCTCAAACTGGAGAAAAATTCCCCAAATATATCATCTTAGCCAAAAAGAGCAATCGGATTAAATCCTGATATTGGACAGAAGTAAATTTTTGCATAACCTTGAGGGCAAGGCATGGCCTAAATAGAAAAGGGAGATTCCTTCCTGATTTTCTATACAACCCGGTAACTATACTTGGAAGGTCCCAAGAATTTAGACTGGGAAGTTGGGTTGCTTCCAGCCACAATATAACTACAGTGGCATTTTAGTAACTTATTTCTCCAAAATCCCCCTAAAGAATAAATACCAGAAAACACTACTGGACCTCCACAGGTAAACAGAGAAGAGACAATTTCTAGTGAGGTTTAAGAAATTTTGCCTGAAACAGCTGTTCAACTGGCACATCCAACTGGCAGAATGGTACAGCATAAGCTGTTGGTACTGATGTGGGTTAGTCTCACTTATGAATAATCTCAGATCTGTGCCAGTAAAAGATTTATCACACAGTGCTATGTCTTTTCCCCCTTCCAATCTGACCAAACAAAGTGAAATCAAATCTAATCAGTAAATAACTTTAACCTCAGTAGGGTTTCTCATTAATTTGTGGTTTCTCATTTCCCACAACTCCATCACAGCATAAAACTTCCCTTTTTACAGACAGTTCACTGTTTACATGATAAACATACTCCCTGCATTACCCTTCTGGACTTGAATAGCTCAAGCGTGAGAGCTTCAGTACATCCCACTTCCTTACCAGCCCCTTGAAAGCTCCTTGATGACAGTGCTTGGTGACCACAACAGGCAGTGAGTACTAATATTGCAGTACAGAGAATTTCCCCCCACCAATGAAGCATAGCATTCAGTTTCTCCAGCTGTTCTTCTCATTCCTGGAAACCTGCTGGAAAAAGCCACTGTGGAGGTAAATTACTATCTTGGCACAGACGTATCACCCACATGTCAAAAGAACTGACAAAAGAGGATGGGTCTCTGCTCTGAGACTGGCATTGCTGGGAGAGAAAAATGCTTTCAAGTGTGTGTGAGTTATCTGGAATCTCACCAAAGGGAAGGACATTCCTCTGAGGGTTTAACTGGGACAATTGCCTCCCTTCGAGCTGCTGGCATGGAGGGTGTGCTTGCAAGAAAAGGCTTTGTGCCAAGGCTCACCCTTGCCTTGCTGTCTCTGATTTTCTGTGCCATTCTGGATAGACAGAATGATGGTTTGCCTCTGACGGGCACAGCCCTTCTCCAAATGGCAGCATGCACCCCAAAGCACAGCAAGGAACTTATTTCTCCTACTGGAACAGGGATGTCAGCCAGTGTCAACAGAGAGTGGACATCTCTGTCTCTTTTTCTTTCTTTCTTAACAAAGTAAAATATTTCAGGCAATAGTCTCAGAAATCAGACTTCAACATTTACCTGCTGTAAGATATATCACTTAGGTGACTTTGTTAGCTGTGGAAAAATACACTCCACCAAGTCAGTTTTTCACCAAAGACTTGCTAAAGATGAACACTGCTGAGGTATGTATGAGCACCAGGAACGATTCTATCCCATCAGTCCTGCCTGTCCAATAAAGCTCATCAGATCATAGGTCTTTTAGTAATGTCCTTCCAAACTTACTTCTGGGAATCAATTAACAAGAGTCATGAGGAATTCATCAAAATCTACCAGCAACTTTGATTATACCTGTCATTTTACTCCAGCACAGGATTTGCTGTCTACAAAATCAGGGGGTTTATACTGTACACACAATTTACCAAGTTAATTTTTATGTTCCTCCCAATTAATTAACTAAACAGTAAGAGCCAGGACCCAGTCTCAGATCCAGGGACACCATCTGTCACAACCTGGCTCAGTCCCATTGTGTAAGGTCAACAGTCTGCTGTGAGTGGGCTCAATCCATGGGGTCCCACCTGCTTCAAACCCAGAGAATTCTGAGGCAAATGCCCTCCTCTTGCATTCCCTGGGGCCCCAGGGCTCCTACAACTCCTTTCCAGGGAGGTGAAACCCTGCAGGACAGCCAGTCCCTCCCTGTGCTGCCCCAGGCTCATGCACACTTCTTGGAAATTGATCTGGGGCTTCAGGGGAGCATTTCCACACTTCCAGTTTAACCTCCCCACCAGGACAATGTGATGTGAAAGCAAGGATCAAAGTTAAAGCAGAAGAATGTCTGAACCACAGACATTGTACTCTTAAAAGGATTTAAAAATCATAGACTTATGAAAAAGGCCGAAGTTCTGGCTTAGTTTCCCCTTCTTGTGAGTGCGAGGGCTGGGATGAGTCCATCCTTGTTTTCCATACACTCTCACACAAGACTTACCACGTTCAGCTGCTGCCAGCTGCAGTGTCCCTGTCAGGAACCCTTGGCCTTTTCACCTCCATTCTTCTGTATTAAAAAAGAAAAAGACCCTTGCAAAGGTCAGTACCTAGAATATAATCAGCATACTTAGCCCCAGTTTTGCATCATGATGGCTTCTTACAGCTACTGCCAAGAAAGGCCACCAAGCATATTTCTGAGGCAGAGACAACCCTGCAAGCTGCTAACATGTTTAGATGTGTGTCCAGGAAGACACAAAATAAAGTTCTTCTACCTGAACCAAATACACAGTGCTGCAGGAGAAGGATTGCTCTGAGGCACTGCCATGAGGAGCAGTATCACAGAGCAGGCGGTCACTGAATATAGGGATCCCTCTTCCAAGCTGTGTAACAATACAGCTCACAACCCAGTCATTAAAGATTGGCAGGGCAGAGCCCCAGCATTACAGAGCTGAAAGGAAGATCTCACATTGATTTGGCTGTATTTAAAGTTTCAGTCACAGGCTACAAATACTGCAAGGGAGGACCTACAGATAAATGTATTTTCTGGATTGCACTCAGGGTACTCACTATTTTGTAAGATCAGCGTGTGGATCTTCATGCTGGTTTTGACATCATCTGAATTTTTGTATTTATTTCTGAAACCAGTTAACTGCCTGGAAGTGTTCTAGGCAAAAAACAATGAAATTATCAAGAGACTTGAAAGAATGTTCTGTGATGAGAAATTAAAAGCAAGTGTCTCACCTACCTCGAGAAAAATAAATTCTTTAGAGAAAAGCAATTGCCTGCCTTTTAAGCTGTGTTGAATTTAAACATACATCTGAAATGCACATATTACATAAATGAGAATGATGGACATTATGAATATTGCACAATAAAAACTGTATTTGAATGAGTTTTTTACTATATCAAGAAAAATGCACCACCTTTATGTGTAATCACAGAAACAGTAATTATGGATGTACACGTATGTATAGTGGCACATGAACATGTGTGTATTTTCAGTAACAAATTTGAAAAGTAAGAATAACAAATATGACAAGGGACATTTACAATGGATCAAGGAATAGCACGGAATAGTGGAGAAAAACCTTCCTCAAAGTTAGAAAAGACACATACTTTTAATGTATGTTAAATTGACAGATTTCAGAGATTATTCTGAGTTGGAATTGACCCAAAAGGTTCACTGAGTCCAACTCTTAAAGTGAAGGCCAAGTATGGGGATTGAACCCATGACCTTGGTGTTAATGTGAAATTAAAGATGGAAGATACAAATATAGCTAGGGAAGCTGAATATTGTTTTGCCTGTCTTTATATAAAAGCAAATAATGGTATAAAATAGATTAAAAGTAATTAGGGACTTTAAGTGCCTCCACTTTGGAATGCCAAGTTTTACTCACAGTAATAGTAGCTAGAATGCTGAAGGTGACTTTCTTAGCATTAAAAATAGGCCCTTCTCAGTGACTCAAGTTCAGCACCCCAAGGACACAGTTGGGAAAGTTAGATGAAGGACCAGATGTGTGAATTATCTAATTTCCATTGATATAAATGGGAGTAAAGTGCCTAAAGAAGGAATGATGTGCCTCTTTGCTACAACCTAGTGTTTTAATGGATTCAACAGAGACTTAAAACTTGCACCAAAAAGTAAGAGCTTACAGAAATTTTCAATCACAATCTCCAACAGCCAATGAATAAATAAAAGCCTCTACTGTCATTTAGCATAGCACTTCTTTTTACATCATTATAACACTTTCAGACTTTCCAAACATCGTTTAAGTTATACAACGTTTCTCTCATCTGCTGTTTAGGGGAGAGCTGTGTGTGCAGTGTCATGTTTTAATTTAGGCAAGGTTTGGGAGACAGTCACAGTATGGTGGGGGAAAGAGCTGAAGAGAAAATGTCCATGTGGATCATTGCTTGATTTAGACAGGACTTGCTTTCAAGGCCGGAATGAACTTGGATGGAAACACAGACTATTCTTCAGCAGCCCACCATGGATTTGTATATATGACTTGCTGGGATTTTTCCTCTCTGCTGTCAGTCCAGAGGGTCACTTGGAACACTTTTTCCTATGCTCAGGAATACCAATTTTTTGCATTGCCCTCAAGAATGTAAGAAAAAAATCCCATGGGTTTTGAAGGCTGAAATGAAGCAGAAACTTATTGCTGCTAGCTGCAATGCAAGTACATAGAGATGGCCCAAACAAAGCACAAGCCATACTTTATTTTCCTTTGTGACCCTACAATTTGAGAAACCTGGACAGTTTTGCAGGTCATTAGTTTGGCAGTCTCTCTGTTTCAATAACAGAAGCAGAGGGAGATGTGACTCATTTCCCAACCACCACTACCTCTGACAGCTGAAGACAAATTAGCGACCGATTTCTGGGCCAGCAAGATACTAGTCTATAAGCTCTGATATGCCAGGTTTGTGAAGAAAAGATGAAGCTACCTCAGTCCTTGCAACACCCATGCTCTTTTTGCCCAAGATTTTCCATCATTAAGTAAGGTGGAACAAATATCCAATTCTAAATTTATCAGCAATCTATAGTTTTCTGGCAGCTAGGGGGAAAGAAGGGAAAGCCTTTATGTGTACAAGCAGCCATTGCATTTGAATTTCCTCTTCTTTTTTTCTTTCTGTTTTTTTTGTTTTGTTTTTTTTTTCCCAAGGCAGAAGCATGTTTCTTATTTATTTGAAAACATCCTGTTCAGATTTAAGATTTTCTGTGGTTAGTTGCTGTTCGTCATTATCTGTTCTCAAACCAGTCAGGATGGGAACCATTTCTGATGGGCGACCAACAGGGAAAATAAAACAAATGAGGAGAGAAGATGTATGGGGAATCCTTGCATGGTGTGGTTGATGTTATGATCTGTATTTGAAATGGGATAGGATATGGAAGGTTTACCAGCACTTTTGAGAAATTCAGCTAAATAGCAGGACGTCTGCTGGGCAAATACATCCATGTGTCCTTTTTCTGACTGTTACTCATTACTGCACAGTTTAAAATGTGTGCCTCATGAAATAATCTGGGCAACCTTATGGTCTAGCTGTTATACATGATGTGCCTTGTGCCTTTCCTTGAATCGATCATATAGATTTTTAGTCATACATACATCATAACAGCAATTATTTTACTATTCCTTTGGAAAGCATTTCTACAGATGCATTTCAAGTGATCTTCAACATTTAGTTTAGCAAAATGTTCTTAATCCAACATCTAAAGTTCAAGTTTGTTAAAGTTTACAAAAAGCTCTTTGTAAATACTATCTAGAAACCTTTCCTAAGTTAGTGGAAGCAAAAGGATACGCAGAATATTCTGGTTTCTGCTTCAGTAATGGCCACTTTTTGGTCTTCAGCATATGCAGAGCCTTTTTAGCTTGCCAAGGCTCACTGTGCATCGTAGAGTATTACCAAGGAAGAATGCTGAAGGAGTTACATTGCATTTCCTTTTGGTTTTTGTACATATAAATCTACCTTAGATCATAAAACACGACCTGTAATAACAATCGCAAATATTTAATAAATTTCTAACTTGTTCTAAAACCTGTTCAAATACTTTGTACCACCCACAAAAACATTTGTAATAAATTGCAAAGCAATAAAAATCACATAACACATAATTACTGGCATTATTGTATATTCCACTATTTTCTTTTAGGAGAAGGAGCTGAGTAAAGAGAGGAAGAGGCTGGGTTTAAGGAAAAAAGGAAACTTTTCAATTGTATTTCCTGAGCTAATTCATAATATTAATTTTTAAATAATAAATTTCAAGCAGTGCTAAATACAGAAAAGGACTTTTTCAAATGGCTCACCAGATCTGCTTCTGAACGAGTCATTACTAATCAGTAGGATTCTCTTACAAGGGGATTTACAGTAAAATAACCAAAACCTGTTTCCACTGAAATTAGTGGCAAACACCCACTGATTTCAACAGAGGATTGACCTGGCAGACTTTCTAGAATCAGGGATGGAAACATTAGAAAAAGTGGTAGTTTTTAATTATTTTTTTTTTGTAATAAATCTGCAAGGATTCTTTCAATTCTATTTCCACACTTTTCAGCACATTTTATCATTCTCCTAGTTTGCACACAGGAATGAGGCATAAATGTATAAATGGCTTAAATACATGCAAACACTAAATACATGTTTACATTTGCTCTAATGTAAGCTCCTGCTTTCTAATCTATAGCTTGAGGTGAAATTACAAGAGTTGCGAGCTAGTTTGTTTTAAAATAGTAGTTTACTGGCCACTGTAAAGCTATTCTGTTGTGATTCAAAAACAGTAGAGGAAGCAAGGAAGAGACCAGCAAGAGAACAGAGCACCTGCTTTCAGGTGAAAATATCAGCTTTTGTGCTTAAACTAAGGACTGAGCTTATTGGAATGCAATGATTGCAAAGCACCAGAAGTGACTTACCATGAGTCTTTGTTGGGTTTTCTTTGGGGTTTTTTGTGATGAAAATCCAGCAAACCTAATACCCACTGAGAATTACAAGAACTTAGGAACTTGCACATCTCTTGGAAAAAGACTCAAAGCCTTCTGAATACATTATATGTGAACATTTATACATTTGAAATAAATTACCTATTCAGGTTTTTAAAAATTCAGCTATAAGCTTTACTTATGATTCTGGTTAATTCCTTGTCAAAACCATATTTATTCTTTAATAAATTCTCAGGTAATATTAGTTACAAAACATACTACAAAATAGTAATTTCTTTCCAAGAATCTGAATTAATCTAATAAAAGGTACAATGTAGGAGTGATTCAAAACACTGTAAGGATTTATGCACACTCTGTTAGAGATGGTGCCTCTGGAACTGGATACAATGGAATGGGAGCTGCAAGACAGGGCTCAGTGCTTCTGGAAATGTTCTCACTATCTCTTACCTGGGTTCTGCTCTGTCTAGGGATTTCTGTGATTTAAGCAAACCAGAGTAGATCATGCTTAATTTTAAATATATATAAGGTGCTATATATATAGATATAGACATAGATACAGACGATATATAAATATAGATAGATATATAGATAGATATCAATGATATAGATATAGATATTAAAAAAAAGTCACAAAAACTGGCCTACACACACACACACACACATTTAAGATGTTTCTAAAGTATTGTCTTGCAAGGTCTTGTTTCTGGGCTGATTCTCTTACAAATGGGATCTGGAAGGGACTGCTGGTACTGTGAGGAGTAGGTAAAAATGATTTGCAGGCCCAGTCTCGAATATACTTCTTGGCTCTGAATTCACAAATGGCATTCAGCTCTTGGGGTGTGGTGATATTACTGAGTGGAAGAGAAAAAGGCAGGAATTAAGACCAGGTACTGAACCTTGTCATGAATATCCTTGTCCCTGGCAGATATCCGAGTATCTCTGTGGCTCTCAGAAAGACTTCCACTTGCTTTGGAGAGTAAACTGACAGCTCATTTGAAGGGAAGCAAACTGTCTTTACTCCCCTAAAAATAGGATTAAAAAGAACTCAGCATGTGGAACTTTGCAGTTTCCTACCTCCTTTTTTTTTTTTCCCCAACTAGAGTATTTTTGTCTTTAAATCAATGCTTTGAAAAAATCAGTCAAAAAAAAAAAAAAAAGTAAAGTACACAATTAGAAAAACATTTATTTCAATACTGCTGAAATGCTTTTCCTATCTCTAATTTAAAGTCCTGCAGGTGAAAAATGCAAGAAAAAAAATTTGGGGCATTTCCACAGGCAGTCACAAGATCAAGAAAGACAAATTGTGGATGAAGGGAGGAACTGCCTGTGCCAACTGCAGCAGCTGAGTTTGAAAGTTACATTCCCATTGCTAACATGTGTACCAAGGCATTTGGGGATGATATGCATGCACTGCACACAGACGGGACTAAGCAGAGCCACTCACAGAATAAATTAGCCTCAGTGTTAATCACATAAACCTGGCATGAAAAGAAATGATAAGTATTGGCTGCAGCATACAGATTACATTCATCTTCTAACAATAAAAATTATATGTGTACATGGGACATTACTTGTAGATCATTCTGGGATTACCAGTGAGCAAGAAGAGGGTTGAGAGTGTGGTGAAACAAAGAAAAAACTCTCTGCTGAATGGTATTAATAAAAACATGGAACCAAATTTTTAACAGACTGAGACAGAGGAAGCAAACTGGAATTTAGTGTACACTTGAGATGCAAGATTAATGCTCCCACAGCAAAAACATTGAGTCCAAATGTCAAAGCTAGTGAAGGCATATTTAGACACCTAAGCAAAAATGGCCGGATCTGCTGTCACTGAGCACCTGCTCTTCCCAGTGAAATCAGTGGGTTTAATGGTATAGTCCTAGTAGCACAGGTTTGGAATTTGTGGATATGAAATGGAATAAAAAATGGGGAGAGCAAGACCTGCATCAGCAGATGCACTAGTGTTTGCCATAATAGTGTCCTGCAGATGTTACAGAGACGAAAGCAATTTTCCATGATAGATAATGTATTCAATATATATACAATTAAAGTAATGGGAAACAAAATGAGAAATAGGGTCATGCTCATATGCTCTTTTGAAGATGTTTTTTCCATAGAAAGAAGCAGCTGAATGCAACTGTCATTTAGTTACA
Source organism: Pseudopodoces humilis (assembly GCF_049639895.1). Lineage (NCBI taxonomy): Eukaryota > Metazoa > Chordata > Aves > Passeriformes > Paridae > Pseudopodoces > Pseudopodoces humilis. The sequence goes on along the minus strand of NC_142200.1, from coordinate 99,395,768 downwards.
TCAAAACAACATAACATGTGCGAGTGAGGGAATCCTGGCACATTAATTGGCAGGGTAGCTGGTAACGTGCTGTGTGCTGGACACTGATGCCTGTCTTTCTCTCCACTTCCCACCTTTCCCCTCCCCCCCCCACCCCCATCATACTTTTCACTTCTTAATAGGAAAAGTGAACTCAAGAGAAGGCTTCCAGAACACAAGTAAGAATGGTTCCCCGGATGGTAGATAGGTGGGATGTACGCAACAGATATTATACCACTGGGTATGCGAAGATGAACAAGTCACTGCAGAGTAAGCCAGTATGTTGGACTGACAGCACACAAGCTGCTCCGTAGTAATAATCCTTATGCACCCTGCAGGACACTGCAATAAATGCAAAATACTTCACCTCTCAAAGAACTTGGATGCCTAAACACACTCTATCTTCAGGGGTCTAGCCTATACCAAAATCCATGGGAATCTGGCACAAGAGTGCTTTTGTAAACATTACTAGCTGTCCACCTGCAACTTTATGTACCTGAATTCCTTTGAAAAACCTGACCTTGGAACGCAGGAAGGTAATGAACCATTTTCATACTTGTTTCATTTGATGCATGTAGTGCATGTAGGCCATTAGGAGAACTATTAACTCGCTTGCCACCGCGGGAGTTTCTGGTCCTCATGGCCTCTGCTGCTGGGGGAAAAGCAGGCAGCTCCTGGGGCAGGTGAAAAGGATCAGCATCCTATTGCATTTGGCAGTATGGCTCTCTACATCCACCTGCATTAAGTCTTTCTGCCAAACTATGAGCCCTATTTTTTTCCTGGTCCAGTTACGTCTCCCAAGGCGCAGGTGGACGGGTAATATAGTAGACTGGAATTTCCTCAAGTTCAGCCCTGAAATCAATATGCTCCAGTTGTACCTAAAGGGGCCAGATTTTCCAAGTTGAGCAACTCTGGCTGAGGTCAGGGGACTGCAAACCCGTCCAACAGAAACTTTGGGATGTGAATCTCTGAGAGAGATTCATGGGTTCAACCCTCCTCCTTTCACAGTAAGACCACTGCTATGGGAACTGGGGATCCCTGATTCTCTGTGGAGTCCGCTCTTCGCTAATGTTTCCTCTTCTCTTTTTCCCATGCAACAGCACTGGTGCTTGCCTTTAAGACTTCCCTTTTGAGCAGTGGAGAATATCTGGTGAAACTACAGACACCAGCACAGACGAGATGACTGGCCTACATAGTTTTCAGGTAGTATCTAAGGGAACACTCATAAACAAAATTATGAACTTTTGGGTCCTTGTTGAGGAATGACAAATTAGGAGAGCTGTTGGCACAAGAGGATTCAGAAGTCTGAAATTAGTGTGTTTCGTACTGAAAATACACTTTGCCATGATATTGTATCTCACCCAGCTCTGACATTTCCCCCTCAGATTAATACTCTGTGCTACATAATATAATAAAAATAATGAAAATTGCATAAATTAAAGGCTTCATAGGTATTAAAACAACTAATACTTATCACTTCCAGTCTGACACAGAACCACAGAATATTGAAAGATGTGGCCTTAAAATTTATTCATTATTTTATATTTTTGAGGCATTATTAATTTGGTATTGGCTTTTATGCATTTAAACACTATTATTTACAGCCCCAGGTTAAACCTTTAGATTTAATATGTAGGAACAACAAAAACAACAAGAAATTGCTGTTGAGAAGGTACTAAACCCACTGAAATAATCGGCTTTGCAATGAGAGTCCTTTAATTTCTCTATTAAAAATATGAACTAAGCCCGTACTCTACTACATTTACCAAAAAGATGATGCAAAGTCTTGCACAGATTATTTAAGCCTGAACCTTATTGCTAAATGTACCTGTGGGCACAAAATGCTTAATTTAATTTGATGGTTTCAGAAGCCTAAATACAAGGAGATAGTAGCTGGTTTAAGGATATTTTAGCCTTTCTAGTTACCAGAGGAATTTTCTCTCCAAGCATTTTGGCACAGATAAGGAAAAAACACTCCTGTCTCCCATCTCTTAAGCCTGCACTTTAGCCACACATCCATTCCCTCCCTATCTATGTGAAAGCTGGAAGACCACAGTGTCTGGCAAAATATTTAATGATAATAATACTAAAACATTTCCCACTGACTGAGGGAACTACAGAAGTAACATATAGTGTGTGTAGGCCTCTGTCCAGAAATAATAAACTATAGGTTACAGTCTGATGGCGAAACAGAGCTCAGATAGCAGTGAAACAAATACATTTATCCTTATAAGACTGAAAGATAGCTGTGCTGGGCCAAATATTAAGTGATAATTACTAAGGATAAGCAAACCCTGTGGAGCCAGGGGTTTTGTAAGCAGCTCAGGCTTTTAATATGTTTTGGAGTTAGAGTTTTATAAAATCCTAGGCTTAGGGGAAAAAAAATTTAGAGAGGGTTGGAAAACTCATAACTTTACTTTTTCTGTTCCTATTCCACTGCTTCTGTTGGAATAACAGTAATGGTCACGTAGGTCCGGCAGGGAGAGTCAAAATAAGGGTGCTCACCTCCAGCCTCAAAATCCTGGGCACCTTGCAGGATACTGAGGCTGATACATTGCCTCTTGCACACCCAAGCAGATCAGAGGGAGTGCTCTTCCCTCAACTGGGAGTGGAGAATAATCAGGAAACCTCAAGCCTCTTAGTTTTTATTGCATCCATTATGATAGTTGGGATTTCTTTCTCAAGGTCTCACCTCCTGCAACTGGTTTATTACCTAGGAAATTTTTTATTCTTTTAGAAAAAAGAAAGAAAGGATAAAAAAATGAAACAAAGATCTAGATGTCACATCTTCTTAAAGAAGCTATCCTGACTCATGTCTTCTCCACTCAAGAGGTTTGTACCACAAATCTGCATAAAATTATGATGCTACCTATAAGCACACCAGAAAAACAATCTCTGAGCTCCACCATGACAGCTGGTTTGCCCTCACCCACTGCTACCTAGCTTCACCTCTCCTCACTTGAGGCCACACCTGCAAACCTCATTGCTGTTACTGCATCTTCATTGCACAGTGGCCTTAACTGAGGGGGGAAATGGTGAATAAAGCCATTGCAAAAATGCACATTTTTAAGAGGTAATTTGGACAGCTGCAAAAAAATAAGTCATGTAAACCGTCACATGGGGAGATATACAGGCCTTTATCCTTCCAAAATCTCTTGTTTTCATTTGCTGTGGAAAAAAAGCAGCCTAGTTCTGCAAGTGGATGCTTTTTTATTTGTCTGTTCAGAGAGAAGAAAATGAAAGAAACCCAGGCTTGCTGTGCTGCATAGAAGACTTTGCTACCCAGTCTGAAATTCAGCTGCAGCAAAGGCACAAAGGCAAGGTGTCTGAAGACAGCAAAACTCAAGGTATATATACCACCATAAACAAATGCAGATTGGCTTTGCTCTGAAGCAACCAAGTGTCTATTTTTGAAGGAGACTGCTTTCTCAAAGAGCCTAACAAGAAAGTCTCATACTATTGGCATGGCCAGAAACACTTTGCTCAGAGCTGAAGCTGAGTATTTTGGCATTTGTACTCCTTTCAGCTGTAAACATCCTCCATTAGACTGCAAGCAGTTTATATTCCTGGGCAGCCAGGACTTGGGCACAACACTGTTACTCCACTTCCCTCATTTTCACTGGCCTTGCTCTGCTCCACTACCCAAAAATGAAATGACTAGGAGTTAGTGATTCCTGAAAACAGATCTCTCAAAGCAGATGAATGTAACAACTTTCCTGCTATGGAGAGGACAAGCTGCCATTACACCTTCCATTCAGAAATGAAGAAACATGAGGACTACGCTTTATGCCCACAGAAGAATTGGTTATTGAGAGAATGAGAAGAATTGGAGAGTTTTGCAGAAGTTTTAGGGTGCAATTGTAAGAAGAGGGATCCACTGATAATGTGGCATTTTATCCCTCTTCATGACTCAGCCAGAGAGGAGAGTGTCTGGCCACCGCTAGAAATTCATACATTGTTAACTCAGGTCTTCCTTCTCTTCACAGCAGCCCAAATTGGAATTTTGCCTCCTTTAAAGGGAAAACAAATCTAATCCTTTTGGAGTTCTGTTCCTCATTTTAAAAGTGTGTGAGTGGGTTTGAAATGAAACAAAATATGTCCACCCCTTCTTAGTAATGCCACATTACTGGAGCTGATTGAAGGAAGGAGTGATTGGAGGGCACATTATACAAACTCTGCACAGACTGCATGAAACAAACCTCTCTCTGTAAAACAGTGCAGCTCAGGGACCAGTGAGTTGAGCATAGTCCCCTGAAACACCAGGCCAAATACATAACTGTAGTATTGCTGTTTTCAAAGGAACTGAAAGATGCATTTATCAGAGAGTATATGTTGTAGTCTGCTAGTCTGAATTTTATTTGGATTTGTACAAATTTGATGTAGTGGTGTTTTAATCAATGATCCCATGTCAACAGAAATTAAATACGAGTCAGAACTAGATTCTAGAAGTACACCCTCCACCACTCTGTTTTGTTTTATTTTCCCCTTGCCCTTCCCCACTGTCTTGGGATGAATCAGAGAACTCAGATAAATGGTATCTTGTCACTGAAAAAAATAGCTGAAAATGGCTTCTGCTGAGCTGTATTGACTATGGGAACATAGCTATGAAAACCAAATAACAATCAGGGAATTTGGAAGCAAAATTATCCTGAGGTCTTAACATAATCTGAAAAGGGTGCACATCATACTGATAATTGTGGAAATCACTTGAATCTTTCTTTAGTGATGCAGCAATGTAGATGGACTGTGAGCTAGAGAAAAAAGTCTGGAGGAGGCAGCAGTCTGCTTATATTATGTAGTCATAGCTGGAGTTGACTTGCAGCATCTGTGAACAGGCTTCTCCTAATAAAGAGCCTCTCTAATAAAAGGACAATGAAATCTTGCCATTTTATTAGCTAGGATAGAAGTGATGGGGGAGTGATGCTCACAGTGGAGAAAGGTGTATGTTTTAGAAGACAACAAGGCAGCATTTCTGAAGAGAAGCAATATGACTCACCCCACAGGAAGGCTGGACTTCTAGACAAATAGAATTGCATAATCATTAAAGCAGTACAAAGGAAAAATGGATGGAGAATACTGAAATGACTGTAAGGATTAATAAGGCAAATATTTGTCTTTCTCATATCCCATGCTTTGGCTGGGAAATAGAGGAATAATAATTATCATGATTTTAAGCAGAAGGATACTGTGGATAGGTATTGGGTTTGGGATGAAGGCTGGGAAAATATTTTACCTGGAATTAAGAAGAATGTAAGTTAGATATGTGAGTTACACAATGGAGAGTTCTGGTATCCACATGTAACTCTGGAGACAAAATAGATTCTCTAATCAGAAACAGCATTATTGGTGAGACATGTGATTTCAGTTTGCAGGAGAAAATATCAAGAGAATCATCTTCAACCCTAGGGAAATGCATACAAATGTCAATAACACAGGAGCTGTCCAAGGGAAAAATCAGAGCAGTGACAGCCATTAGAGTGCAGAACAAGTATGTAGATGCAAGATAAAGAAGCCAATGACTCAGGACATAGCCAGACTGAAAATCATGGCTCGGTGTACATACTGTGGGAAGAATATGAAAGGCAGAAATTAACATTCTCAGCCACTGAATACAAGTGTAGGGTGTAGCAAATCTTGCCCAGCATACAGACAGCTGAGAAGGAAGAACAGTTTTCAGCAGATTAAGAGATTGTAAGGGCACTGGAAGTGGGAGGATTTAAGGAAAGATTGGGAAAACTAGCATTAAGGTTGGTGACAGAACTAGGATTTGTAAGAGAACTCAGTTTCATTGCCAGATCCTGCAAGACTCATGGAGCTAGTGGAAAACTTGGGAGATAATGGGTCAAAAAGCTACAGTACAGCTTCAGGAGAATGTTAGAGGTGTGAAAAGTAGAGATGCAAAAGAGTGTCATTATTGCTACATCCTTCAAGACTTGAAGGAACAGAGCAAGGAAGGGTGAAAGATTATTATTTGAGGCCCTTTAGTTTTGGCTACAACAGTGGTATCAGCTTAAACTTCAAAATGACAGTGTCTGAGAAGCTGTGCTCAATCCTTTGTTGCTTGCACGTCTTTCAAAGAAAAGTGAATTGTAATTAGTGTCCCAGGTCCTAGGGACACATTAAACTCAGGATTAGGATCTGGGAGTGGCCAGTTTGATCTGCTCCTTGACTGTGAGCTCAGCTTGGTAAGGAAATTGGTAGGATACATGAAAGCAGCTTGTGGCTATGGCTGGATCTTTGGCTGTTTCAGATCAGTCATCACAGTTGATAAGGACATGTAGAGCTTGGACTCAGGCACATGAATTGGCCTTAGAAGCTCAAACCAACAGTCCTCATGGTTCTCAGAATGGTCACAGAGACATGCCTAGAGTATAAAACAGAGTAAGCCTAATAAAAACCCCTGAATATTCAGCCATTAATTTAATTTTTATGATCTTGCCTCATCTCGAGCACATGTGAACAATATCCACAGGTCATCCAGCAAAGGATTATGTGCCTTAGTTGTCCAGTGTGAAAAGAACCAACTCCCTCAGCATTCTGAAACATGCCTCTTTCTGATTTCATTTGATTACCCTGGCTTTGTATTGAATGAGACAGTGAACAATCAATCACTATTGATCCTTTCCATTCTGCCAAAGATTTTATAATTTTATCATACTGTCACTATACTTTCTCCTTTCCAGAACAGAGATGCCTGACTTACTTATGACTGGGCCTTGTATGGCCCAGTTATTTTACATTTTTATTCATAAATTGATACTCAGTATCATATTAGGTAAGAGCTCTTCAGCTTTCCAAAAAGAATGGAAGAGTTAGGTTCAGTCTGCTTTAGAATAAAAGGATAATGTGCTATTGCAGCCTCTGGGCACTCCTCATGTCACTCTGAGACCTGAGGTACAGAGACAAAGAAAACCCTTGGCCATGACCACCTCTATCCCTGTGAACTTTGCTGACCTAAATCTCAAAGCCAGACCTCCATGGAGTACCCAAAGAGTTTACACTCTTCCTGCTGCCAGGGGACAGGGGAAATAGTGGTGTGTTTGGGTATCCTATAGGAAAGGACAATAACAAGAATAAAATGGTGTGCTCTGGAGAAGGAATCAATTTGTTACTGTCTGAAAAAATGGTCTCCCATGACAATGGATCAAACTAGGATCTAGCTAGGAAGGATATCTTTACTCCCTACTGTATGCTCAAGGAGCAGCTGAAGCAGCCCATTACAGCTTCTCCCTATAAAAATCAGCAGGAATTTCTACTTAGCCAGACATGTGCCTATGGATTGTTTTAGTAAACTTTATCTCCTTCTCCCAGCTGCTCTGCTGCTGCTTTCACCAAGCACTTGTGGGGGTGCCTAGGGACAAGATGAGTTTCTTGTGAAACAGTGAGTTTCTGGCCAGAGTTGGGATTAGGAAGCAAGGATCTGCTTTCCTTCTTGAATCTTTGATTTTCAAAAACACAGATGGAGGATACAGCATAAAAATGTGATTTTGCCAGGCAAAATGCAATACACTTCCATTGTAAACTGTCTTGGATTACTGCCTTCAGGCTACGGTTTGGGTCAACCCAAGGGTTGTTGCAATTTAGTACAAGGAAAACTAGAATGAAACACAAGCCTCAATCTTGCAGGTACTGGTAAAGAAAGATAAAGAAAGCAGTCATTAATGTGGAAGAAAGGATGTGTGACTGAGTTTTTCTGCCTAGCCTCTGACTGAGCTCAGCACAAATACTATAGTCAGGAACATTCTTAAAGAAAAGAAAACCAATACAGCTAGTTCTTAACATAAAACCTTGGATTTTCAAATAACTTCTTTAGAGTTGTAAGCATCTCTTTCAGGTTCTTAGGATTTGTAGGACAAATCAATTGGTAGGACAATCTTTCAAAAGAAAAGAAGAAATATAAATTGAGGTTCATTTCTCACTCTTTCAAGTCTTGCTATGATAAAGATGGATTGATATAGTTAGTAGGGAGAATTAGTTCACAACAAACTCCTTTTTTCCCTAATGGTTTGTGATTTCTGTTTCAGGACATACAGTTAGGTATATTGATAGAATTTCTTTCAGAAAATAAGGGAAAATATTACTCTATAATCTTGCAAGTTGTGCCAGAGTTGTGTGTTCATTTGACAGAAATTATGCAAGTTTTCTTTCTGCAAGGAGGCAAACTTCCCTTTCAAGGTTGAAGCTGAGAAGTCTCTAAATAGTTTTATGCACCTGCCCTGAAAATCATAACAAGATGAAAGACACAACTAGCAGGAAAAAAATAAGTAGTGAGTAATTCCAGGACTTCAAGAACCAGTCTTTTGGAGCAGAAGTAAGGTGGGGAAGAGGAAGTCTAGAATTTCAGGGACTTTCTTATGGGAATTAGCCAACAGGACCAACATGATGTAAGTGGCCTCCAGGTCAAATAGTTTATGATTAATTTTATGGTTCACATGAATTGCAGATCGTCTGTTTTAATCTAGTCTCATCTGATGAGGCGTAAGAAATTTGTCATAACTTTTTTCCCCCTACTAACTTCATGCAACATCTTATTCTCTTAGTGGCTGTAAGATTCATGAACAAATCTAGCTTCACAGTTTGATTGCCTAAACCCCACCCTAAAGGAGAGGCCTGAAGCCCACGGCAAGAATTACACTCACCAAAGAACCACAGAATCCCAGGGTAAGGTTGGAAGGGACCACAGTGGGTCATCTAGTCCAAACTTCCTGCTCAAGTAAGGTCATCATCCAAGAACACATAGCACAAGATTGTGCCCAGATGTTTCTTGAATAACTCCAGTAAGGGAGACTCCACAACCTCTCTGGTCAATCTGCATGCTCACTGCGCAGTAAAGAAATTCTCCCTTGTGTTCAGGTGGAATTTCCTGTGTATCACTTTCTATACATTGCCTCTTGTCCTATTGTTTGGCACTGCCAAGAAGACCCTGAATCCATCCTCTGACACCCCCACTTCAGATACTGATAGACATTGATAAGGTTCCCTCTCAGTCATCTTTTCTTGAGGCTGAACAGGCCCAGCTCCCTCAGCCTTTCCTTGTAAGACAGATGCTCCAGTCCCTTAACATTCATACCCCTCTCCTGGATTCACAACAGGAGCTCCATGTCTCTCATGTCCTGAGGAGCCCAGAACCAGACACAGCACTCCAGATGTGCCTCATCAGGCTGAGTAGAGGGTCAGGATCACCTCCCTGCACCCACTGGCAATGCTCTTCCTAAAGCACCCGAGGAGACCATTGGCCTTCTTGGCCACAGGGGCTCACTGCTGGCTCATGGACAGCCTGTTGTTCACCAGGACCCACAGGTCCTTCTCCACAGAGCTGCTTTCCAGCAGTTTCTCCCCCAGACTGTTCTGGTGCAGGGGGTTATTCTTCCCCAAGTGCAGGACCCTGCACTGTCCTTTGCTGTACTTCATTACGTTTCTCTCAGCCCAGCTCTCCAGCCTGTCCAGGTCTTGATGAATGTCAGCACAGCCCTCTGTGGTATCAGCCACTTGTCCCAGTTTTGGGTCATCATTGAATCTGCTGAGGAGGTATCTTCTGCTTTATCCAAGTCATTGATGAGCGAGTTAAACAATAGTGGACAAAATGGGAGTCAGTACTGAAGAGGACATAGAGGATGGCAAAAATTTTTTTAACCAAACCCAATATATAAAATACCTGTTTTTCTCTGGAGCTGTTCCCAGCACAGTGTGTGTGATTCAATTAAAAACAGCCTTCCTGTGACTGAGAATAAGCTGTACCTGCAGTGTCTTCCATGATCACCCAAGGCCAGCACTGTGGCAGACCAAGAAGTGTCCATTCCTCTGCTGCCAGCTGAAGTCAGCTGATTTGCTTGATCAGAGTGCCACTGATACACAAATTCATTTTTGGCAAGGACTCCCTGGAGCTGTGCTCCTCCTCAGGAAAAAGAGGCTCAAAACATCCCAAACCCATAGGCTTTTCTTCCAAAAAAAGTCAACACTGCATGCACGTTTCCCTTATTGTCTGTTCCCAACTTCCAAGGTGCAAGGTCTCAGTTAAGCTGAAGTGTGCTTTGTTGGGAGTTCCTTCCCTGGCTGCTGTTCTTTGGACTGGAAGGGATATAAAGAGTGATAACGGGAACCCGAATATAGCTGAAAAACTTTCACTGCCTCCACAGTGCCAGAAGTCTGCCTGCCAGCCTTCCAGCACATGAGGCTCTAACCTCCCCTGTATGGAGACTGGTATTTATCTTCATGTTTTATAAGGGGGAAAAAATTAATATTATGGAACTTATTTTCTTTTTCATTCATTTGCTATTGAATCTGACAGGTAGCAAAGCATTCTGTTAATTATGGGAAAGCAGAATTTTTCTCTACAGTTTAGCCACAGATTTTCTCACTTTTGTGAGGTTACTCGTAAGCCTAAACTGAATTCTAGCACTCAGGACAACTTATATTCCAACTCAAATAAGGTGTCCTTTCCCCTTGCCATCATATGGAAACTGCTGGGTTAGATTTAGCATTGAGAGTAGCATGGATGAAGTATTTTAGGTTGCTGTTATCTAGCAGGTCCTATTACAGGATGGAAGATTTGCCATGATAAAAGATCAAATACTAGAGAAAGTACCAGAAGAGTCTTTACCTGTTCTTGGCCTCTTTACTAACATTAAGACAACAGTAGCATTTAGAATAGGGAAAGTTTACAAACAGGAGACACTATGAGAGAATCTTTTTATTATTATTTTGCAAGTCCTCCAGACAAAAGATTGTGGAAGCTTAGCAAAAGCATGTAGTTCAGTATTCTTAGTCACTTGGAAATAGTGTAAATTAGGCCTTGGGTTTTGGAGACAAACTGCTTTTCTGTACACTGCAAGGCTGAAAAAGATTGTTTCTATGTAGGTACTAGAATAAGGATAATGTCAACATTAAGTGTTTCAGATGAGACTTTTCAGGCCAGTACTTTCAGGTCTAAAGAATAAGGCAGCATCTGACCAGGCTGACTTTACATATTTTCTTTGTTTCCTGCCCTGGATGATTTTTGCTCCAGATCTTTTCTTCACCTTGTTGAAGAGGAAATTATTTGTTTGTAAAGGTAATTCATAAGTTCCTCATTTTCTGTGACCAAACCTACTCCTAACTGTAACCTGAAAATTATCACAGCTACAAGACTAAGCATTCCTGCCAGCTAGTTTCAGTTGCACTTCTAACCTTAATAACATCCAAATTATCCTTACTCATTCAGACTTGCTATCCATGGGCTAGCATGGAAGTAAGTCATTATTTTTCACTTTCTGATGTCATCTACATCAAGTCTATCCAATGATGTCTCTTAATTGTACCACACACTAAAGAAACTTAGTTAATTCAAGTCTAGATATTGGGGTTTGGGCTACATTAAAAGTTGGGGTTCAGATTACTTTTGGGATGGCAAGGACTAGAGAGGTAGTTTTATTGTTGGATACTGCATGACCTGTAGGACTAGCAGCTAGACTAACAGAGACAAATGGCTTGTGATTAATTCTCTTGCTTTTAGGGGTCTCTGGACTATTAACTCTAATTTTAAGGTTAGGGTTCAGAAGATCTGGGTCATCAGAGCTAGATTTATTGCTGGATTCTGCAAAGCCCAGAGGGCTAGACTGATGGCTTGAACAAGAATGAGCAAATGATTTGTGGTTTGGGGCAGTTAGGCATGAGTAGGCCATGGGAATAATGTAGCAAACGGTTCGCACAGATGCCAATTTTGGCCTCAGCAAAGATTTGGACTGGTAGCAAGCAAATGATAAGTGTCTTCTACATTTATTTAACCTATTGCCAAAAATGGTTTCTATGAATGTATTAGATTAACAAACTTATCAGGCTCACTTCCAGTCTGTTGGAAATACAACACTGTTAAGTAAGTAATATAAGACAATTAGTTTACCAGTTCACTAATTCTTATTCAGTGCAAATTATCAGGAAGAAAAAAATACAGCCATATAAATGAGCATTTTAGAAAGCAAAGCTTGGTGTCACTGACAGGCCAACCCACTAACAGCAGGTCAGCACAAATCACGCAACTAAATCAGACTTTTTTGCTCAGTTTGAGACAAGAACAAGAATAATTACCTTGTTCAATATTCTCCAGCATAGAAAGCCACATTTTAAGAAGACACAAAACATGCTGAAGCCAGAAATTACTCTCCCTGTGCAGCTCAATATCTAACCATGATAAAGTCACTAACAGTAGTTGCATGAATGACATTAACCATTACAGCCAAAACCCAGTACAAAAAGAATCAGTGCTCTAGTAACAAAAAAAAAGCCTTCAAAGGAAGGTGTGCGGGTGCTACACAGTTGAATCCTGAAAAGATTTTCACTACACCAGTAAAGCAGGGAGTTACTAGTAAAATTGCTTTGGGCAAAAGTGTCCTTGATGTCAGTGTTGGCTTGGGCTGCTGAACATATTGCCTGTCACCTGGCTATTGGCCATCACATTCAGCATTTATCTTTAGTCTCAATTTTATTGTCACAAATGTAGCTACCCAAGTTTTCTGACAAAAACTAAACCTGTCACTAACTAGAGAGACTAAGGAACATCAAGCAGGTAGTTCACCACAATCTTGTTGCAGTAGCCAAAGGTAATAAAAACACGATATTCAGTGAATTACATGATGACAGTCACAACCAATATCCAAGGAAGTAGCAAGAGTTAAATGCATCTGAATGCAGACAAGAGGAAGCCAGACACCTGACCTCTGAGAGATACTGGTCAGACCTGAGAAAGGGAGAGACAAAAGCCATGTCTAGACCAGGAGAAATCCACTGATTATATGCAAGGCCCTTTGGTTTTCTGGCTCTTGCTTCCTCCAAGCTCTGCCTTAGACAATTAACATACAAAGATACCAGGTTCCAAACGGACCTGGAAAAAGAGTAAGAATATCCTGAAGTGCCTTAGTCTGTGGGGCAGAGAAGGCAGCACCTTTGAGATGGGGGTATCTCACCTGTATGGGTGCAGGACAATTGCAATGAAGGGGAGGGAAATAAACAATTTAAATTTTTTTCTCTTTTTCCTGCATGTTTTCTTCCTTCTGAAAAGGAAGCTTTCTTTCCTTCTCTGACATGTACTTGAAATGAGGGCATTCAGTCTGTTTCAGTGGTGGCATGGAGAAAAGATGACAGGACCAAAGGTTACAGGTAGGTTGAAGGTCTCTCTTGTGCATGCAGATACCAAATGGCTGCCTGCTCCTTCCCATGCCTGCTCTTCCCTGCACAATGGTAAGCTGAGTGGGGCTGTGGGTATAAGCTCTGACTCTTGGGTTGACAGCATGGTTAGGCCTAAATTTCCTCTTCTGAAATGTTTTCAAAGATACTCAGCTCAAAGGAGGTGCTTTGGGGAATAGCTATGATAGCTATGCCAGAGGACTTAGCATAGGTAGGGGATACAAGGGCAGGAGATGGTGAGGAAGAGACATCCTATGGCTCTGGGAATAGAAATGCAGAGAAATAGGTAGGAAGTGATAGCAGGAGCTCTCAAGCAGCCAGGTTAGGAAGGTGGGGGAGAGATAAGTTGGACAGGCTCTAATCAGCTGGCATTTGAAGCTGTACAGCAGAAGATACTTTTACAGGCTATATTTGCTATTCTTGAGATGGAGCCACTCAAGATGGGCTGAAAGGGCCTGCAGAAGACCAGAGAGGCTGTATGCATACTGATAATGAAATGGGAGTGGCAGAAACCAGTACAGGAGGGTCAGGGACAATGTTACTTACCTTGAAGAAGTCTGCAAAGCTGCCAGCTTAGAGCATTGCTCTGAGCACTGGACAGAGCCACATTAAAGGCTCAAATCCAAAACACTATCTGAATGAGCACCTTGGAATTAAAGGATGCTATGAGTTCACCTTTCAATTCTAGCTGGATATGAAAACCCAGTATAAATTGCTTCAGGGGGAACTACTGTCCACTATATCCGAATAGTTAGTAAATCTGGTAAACACACAGAGCAGGATACCAAGACTTACAGAAGCTGTGGACTGGCTTCCATCTAAGGAATGATTAAATAGAGTAAAACCCTTCAGCCTAGGAGACATTATGATAGATACCTGTAAAATCACAAGTGGCATAAGCATGGTAAATAGGAAGCAACTACACACTACTTCTGGTATACAAGCCAGAGGGCATCAAATGAAAAGCAGGAAGCATTTTTCAAACAAATAAAAAGGTAGCTTTTAACTTGCTTAACTCAGCTAACCCCTTGCCACAGGATGTTGTGGGATACCACAAGTTAACTTGCATTTAAAAATTCGTGAATGAATTCACAGAAGAAAAATCCATCAGAGCTACTAAAAACAAAGGCCCCATCTCTGGCTCAGGAATTAGCAGAGCCACAAATTCCTGCAGCCTGAAGAGTATTTTGAGGAAGTCTCACTACATTTCCCTCTTCCCACAGCCTTCTTTAGACATCTGGTCTTGACCATCCTCAGAAATGAAATATTGAGTTAGAGATACCTTCAAGCTTAACCAGCCCATTTTTGTGGGCAAAATGCAAGAGGTAGAGAAAAACAAGAATATTGCTATGGGATAAAAGCAGAAAGTCCATGTGTTACAATAAATGGAACCAAGCCTGGTATTTGGATTAGCCATCACTGGAAATAAGATATGCCAGTACATGCACACAACCTTGAAAACACCATCAAACAATAAAGGGAGGTCGGATAGGATGGAAGCAGGTCCTTCACTAGAAGCAATAATTCAACCACATAGTAGGAGTTTCATTTCAAAACCAATATATTTGAACATCTGTGAGACTTATGACGCTGTAATGGGCTGGCAAGACAAGATTACTTGTCTCTTTTGTGACTTATGTGCTTGTAATGTCTGGCCTCAGAAAATCAGCAAGTACTGGCACAAAGAACATGGCAACAACAAACGTATTTAAAAGTGAACATGTAGCAACCTGCACGGAGCTTGGAGGGAGGAATCCAGGCTGCTGCCGATCAGGGGGAGAGAAAGCAGCAAGAAAACCAGTACGCACTGGTGGGATGCTAGCTACAGCTGTGGTACAGCCTTTTTTACGCTCATCTCTCTTCTGACAGAAGCTTTTCAGCAGACTTCTGATGCTCAAAAAACTCATCCCAGTTCCTAGGCTAATACCTACAAGTACTTTTCATCAGTGAATTATTTTGCCCTTAATTTTCTTTAGCTTAGAGAACACTTCCCTGAAATCCAGTATTGTCTACTCTCATTTCTCACTGCCCCCATACCTTCAAACCAGCTCCACCTCTTCACATATATATAGAGAGATTAACAATTTCCTGCCTCAGTCTTTTTTCTACCAGAAAAAGCAGGCAAAGCTGTTTTTACTTTCTCCCATAAGACAGACAAAAATTCTAGTTTAAATTCATTGTTCTTTACCATACAGAGCCAGAACTGTACACGGTATACCCTTCTTGGATCTCGCCTGTGACTTGTAAAATAGTTTTAATTCTTCTCCATCTTTACTGAAGTTATCTCTGACATAGTTTAAGGGCTTAATTTGCTTCTGGGCTCCTTCAAATTACATAAGCATTTGTTGTCACCATGTAACCCAAATCCCCAGGCCTTTTTCTTCCTCATGCATAGGAAAATTGATGAGTTCTCAGCCTAGAGCAGAAATTTCTGGCTTTAGCTCTTTATGTGCATAATATCACCAACAGTCCTGTCCTGAGTGTCATACGATTCTTTGCATAAGATACTTGGATCTCTCCTTTCTTTCTGACAGTGCTTTCCATCAAGTCAAGAGCAGATTTTATTAACGTATAACTAATTCTGAACCAGCATCATTAATGAAAATATTCAAATAACTAAGGACCAAAATAATCTTTGCAAATATTTACGTGTGTTCTCTTGCCAGAAGTCCTTCAGCTATGAGTACCAGCCATTCCTGTGTACCTCTTTACCACCTTCTTAAATGCTGTCTGCTTCTTCTTAATCCATACATAATGTAGGAGAAAATTTCAGTTAAATACACAAAATATCAAACACAGACATAAAGTTATCCTGGTATGATACACCCTGGATGCAATTTAGTTCTTTCCCCCATGATTTCTAATTGGCCATATCTTTAAAATATAGACTAAAGTGCTGCATATTGAGGTTAGCTTAGAAGACATGTAAATTCTACAAATCAGATTTCCTTCTTCCTCTCTTTTTCAGTAGCACAAAAATTTTATTTTACTAGAAATATTAGATATAATTTTATAGTAATGTGTCATTTACTCCTGCTGATTACCTGGTACTTGTCTTTTTATGGATTATTAAATTGCTTTGCATGTGACCTGTAACTTCATGTGCCAGCATTCAGAAACGGAGATTATCCTCTTTCCTCACTTGATTGTAGCAAGGATTTTGAATTTTGCTTCACATCATTTTGGTTCCTTCAGGTCTTCCTCCCTGCCTGTCAACCTACCCACCATCACCCATATTTGAAAACTAAGGTATTTACTAACTTTTTTTTTTGGTTATATTTTAAGAATCAAATCCCTGCCATATCCTTAGTTTATAGAGCATTCCAATTTAATCTCCTTTCTTCTCTTCTTCTCTTTTTATTTCTATAGCCAAAGAACTTCTTGCTGCTTGTTTTAATTCTCTTTTCAAGGTTCAACTCTGATTCCTGGCAGTTTTCACTTTGTCTGAATACTTTCTGACATCGAAGACATAGCTTTCTTTGCCGGTTGATTCTTTTTTCCGTCTCTTGTAAGCTCCCTGCTTAATCTTAATATCCCTTTCAAAATGGTTATTCATTCAATTGGAGCTGGGGCCCTCTAGGTAAGACTTTTCCACCCACTTTGTTGGGATCCAAATTACAGAAAGGTTTTTACTTTTGACTTGAGAAATTCCAAACTTCCCCCACATTTAAATCCCTGTATTTTTCATGCCAGTTGACTTCACTATCCAGTTCACTTAAAATTTGTCATATGGATATTTCCGAGTATATAATGTTACATAATCCTTTATGTGTTAAAAATACAAGTACCACTAACTTCAGTTGCAGCTGTGAATGCTCAGCACTTTTGCAAACCAGACCCTAGAGTCTCTTGTCGGGACCCCAGAAATGAGGAAAACACAATTAGTGACCACCTGTGGAAAAGTGTGATGCCTGGCAAACACAGGGACTGAATGGTGACGGGAAAGGGAGAGAATCCAGCTTTGTGAGCCAGTATTCAATTAGCACAGCCATATGGCTTGTTCTTTTTCTTCCTACAGCCACCTTACATCACTGTACATCTCACAGGTTTTCGTGAAGAAAGAGTACTAAAGACATAATCTTGCCCCAGTACTCATTCCTGATTCACACCCAAAACTGGTCAGTGTGTAAATGGCCTGTAGAGAAAAAATACCCAACATAACAAAATTCCCCAGTGTGCTTGTAATTAAAGTTGGTATAAAGAGCAAATTTATGGGAATGAGCAGGAAAACAAAATCATGGTTGCAAAGTTCAGAGTGTTTTGTAAATTAAAAAAAAATTAATGCTTAAATTAAATTAATGCTTAAATTAAACTTTAATAGTACTATCAATATATATTTTTCTTTGGTTATTTTTATGCTTTTTGAAAGCAAAGTGGAAAAACAGAAGTTCCATCATGAAAGTACTTGTAAGCACAGCACTGTCAACTGTATGAATTTTCCACACAGGTCTAGGTAATTTAATTTAATGGAGTAGTTTATAGCAATAGGTTGTTGACCTCTTTATTGGCAACACTGAAGTGGGATGACACACACTATGCTAGCATTTAAACAGACTTTTGCTGACAGCAGAGAAACTGGGAACGGACCTAAATACCACATGTACTGTTCCATGTTCCTCAGCTATTTGTCTATGCCATGTCAGCATTACCCCTCCCGTCTCACCTTCTCTGACACAGCTTTGCCTTCATTAATCTCTTCCCTCAGGGATCCAAATCTCTGCCTCAGGATCCAAATTTCGTCTTTCTCATGAAACCTTTCCAGTCACTGCTCTCAGCACATCTCTCCCCTTGCCTAAAAAGTCTGAGTCCTCTGGGTGCTTGTGCACAGTCCCTTTTCTTCCCCCAGTCCTAATCTTACTGTCCAGAAAGCCTCAACTCTCATTATAGATTGTAGGTTTACAATTCAAATTCATCTATTCATTTTTGCTGCTCTATGGCAACTGCCTCATACCACCTACCCTTTGTTGCCATGTCTCCCTTTCCCATGTTCCAACACATGGGATATATGTTTGTACCTACCTTGTTATTAACTGTTTGCCCTCAAATCTTTGCCCAGCCAGCTAGCTCTGCTTTTCTCTGCTTCATGACCTAGACTCCTGTTTAGCACTCTGCTCCTTCCCTCTCTTCCTTCTCCTGTCCAAGTATATTCTAATTCTGTTTTCATTTTCCAGTCAGCATTAGGTTCATCCATTTTCTCATCCACTATCACTTTTCTTCTTTCTCCTGTTGGTTCTTGCAGTCTCCTCATCATTCTTCCACCTGAAGCATTGTCCCTTTCCCCAGACAGTTCGAGATTTTCTTCTTAATCTCAAGAACACCTTGTGGTAGTGATAATGACAGATCAATTTACACCTCCAAGATAAAAACATTTCTTTTAATCAACTTCAGAGGTTTTTCTTTTATGCTCAGTATACGACCCAATCTTCAGATAATGTTGTGATGCTTAGTGTTAGACAAATGTACATGAAATCCTCTACATCCTTTTTAAATGCATTTCCCCTTTCTTTCTCCCCCTGTTCATTGAGATGGAAATAGCTTAGCCTCTAAGCCACACAGTAATTTTTTTTTCTTTTTCTTTTTTTTTTTTTATTTCTCTTATGTGAATATAGTGAAATAAACAGAACATCAAGCATGGGAAGTTGGACCTCTAAATATAGAGAGAAACCAAGATATTGCAAGAGAAAGGGAGAAAAATATTTTAAATGGACAGCTTACAAAACTGTAATGCAGCACAGTAATACTGTAATACTGTCATACAGCACTCTTTGAAGTGACTGCTGCTCCGTGGATACACCTGATCTGACAGATGGCTGTTTTATTTGATAACTCCACGTTTCAAATCAAATAGGTCACCTCATACCAGTTTCTAACACTTTTTAAGAAATGTTTTATTTTTACATGGGGTGCCTAGCAAGTCCTGTCACACTAGCTAGGGTGAGATGTGATAGATTGCAGCATTAGTCAGTCTCATTCATAGCTGCTATCCAGAATTAGCTTCAACAGTGACACAACCTATACTTGATTTAGTGCCTATCCCAGACATAGGGTTTCCCTTTATGTACAATCTACCTATTTTGGTGTCTCTTTTAGTATGAGCTGGTATGAGGAACCCCAGCTTTGAAGCTAGCGTGCATAGGGAGAAAACAAAAAGCACAAAACACAAAAAACAAATACTGATTTAAGTGTGAGGTAACAAACCCACTCTCCATAGGCTCTGCATACAGTGAAAGGACACTATTCCAGCCAAGTGCTGCTTCTGCAGAACTCTGCAATGTCCTAATGAAGACAATCTGCCAGAGAACAAAGATTAGCCATGTCTGAGACTTTGGTGGGTCAATTCAATCAAACAAATTCAAAGGCATGTTGGGTGGGTAATTTTGGAGCAGACTATTACTATCACTAATGTAAGCCACACGGCAGTATTTCAATTCCAAAGCTTTCATCTGATGATAAAACAGTCTTTCAGGAATATAACACCAGGAAAGACAAAAACCCAAAAGCTAAATGTCTCTGTCATGATTACACATCCCTGTACATTGAATGCTGTAGTGGTAGGAGTTGTTTCAGGGAACTAAAACTGAGGGTGAAGTGGGGCTTTCTTTTCTAATTACCTTATTTAGGAGTTAAAATTGTCATTCTGTTCTGAATGTATAACTAACTGAGTAACTTAAAACCTTGGGTTCTGCATACGTTTGGATGAAGACCAAGAATCCTGAACACTATATACATGCAGCTCTGATTAGGTAGTTCCAAGCCTGCACTGAGAATGAGGCAGTTTTCATTGGCCCTTTAAATTTTGTGTTCCAACATAGGTTAAACCACCTGAGAGAGTGCCAGACTGCACTACAGATTTTGTTCAGAAGCAGTGGGGGCTTGGTTTGTCTGGTTGGCTAAGGCAAAGACCTGGGAAATGCATCACGAGGAGCCATCTTCAGCCCGGTTTTCAAACATATCTCCAACTGTTAAAAGCAGAGTTAATCAAAATAGGCCTAAAGTCTGTTTGCAAGGTTTGTGAACCTTTACAAACCATTTTCTCAACAGACCATCCTGGTCTGAATTTTGAGTTCATAATGAAAGCTGAAACCAAGACAGTGCTTAGAGGTTTGGGATTTGACTGAGAGTATTTCACATGGTACTAGTTATTGGAGAAGGAAATACAGTATGGCTGTGTCTACAAGAGAACTAAATCCCTGAAAACCAGATTGGTAAAATAGCAATAGTATTAGAAAAAGTTAAAGTGAAATGACAGCCTAAGTATTTTTGTGGTGTTTTTGCAAGAAGCTTGCACTTAGGATGGATTTGGCACCATTTCAACTGCATTGTCCTTTATTTGTCTAGCCCACAGCTTTCATCACAACTACCTGCTGTCATTTGGAAGAATGGGAAGATCTTCCAAGAATCCAGGAAGAACTGTGGAAGAACAGTCAATACTCTTGGGAAAGATACATAAAACTCTTTTAAAGCTTCAGTAAGGAAGTAAGCCTTTGATACAACAGCCCTTATACCTCTCCTACAGCCAGCTCCATGCAGAGTTGGTAAATACTCCTCACAAACTAAAGTACAGTTCTTGTGCACAAATAGTAACAGACAGGAGAACAGTACCTCAGTTCTTATATCTGACATGAAGTATAACTCCTAAACAAATAATTGATCATTTTTTCAGAGTTTGTAATATACCCTGTACCTGGCATAACAGTGGAGATCCTCCTGTGAAAGAGAGCTGTGGATATTGTGGACACTTTTCCAGCTGTTGCTTTCTATAGTTTTTGACAAGAATCAATGAGGCCAATGGGCATCATTAGCTTCAATTAGCTTGGATTCAGGGTCTTAGTCCTGAAGTTAGTTTCTAGAAGGAAAAAGGTGTATTTTATTCTCTGATATCTGTTCTGTTCTGACTCCAAACTCCATAACATACATTTGAAATGGAGTGTCCCTCTCCTCCACCAATAGTTTAGAAAGCATACTGAAATTATATTGATCAAAGGGCTAACAAAAACAATCTGACCACAGCCAACAAGTGAAGAACACCGACTGTGAGCCAGATTGGCTGGTGTTAATTGCCTTTTTTCTGTGGGATTCACTGAGGTTAGAGACAACCAGGTGATGGTTTGCCCCTAGAACACTATACTGATGCCTGCAAATGGAGTCAGGTGTGTAACTCTCCCAAACAAGAACGGGATTTAACTGTGTAAATCTTTATGCCTTATGATGAAATACACCCTATGAAAAAAATACAACTTCAATTTTGTGCTTAAAAACTTAAAAGAAGTGAAAATTTTAGCTGTGATGAAACTTTTATGACCTAGTTATAAATCTGTGCAAGGAGCAGTTTGCAATTGAAACATTGACAAATTCTCAAGCAGAATAGTGCAAGCGGGTGCCCCAGTAACATCCCCTCCAATTTCTACTCCAGTGCAGCCAGTGTGTCTCATGCCAGCATTTAGAGTCCACAATGAAATAACAGTACAAAGAGAGGAAAATAGTAATTTCTGAATTACTGTTTGTCTTCAGAAAATAACCACAGAAACAGGGTAATTTTGTTACTAGAATGTTACTAGTGGTTCATATGTTCTAACAAGACTGTCAAAGCAACATATTCCTTCTGGTGTATGTAAACAGGAGAAGAGGAGTACGAAATTTGTTACAACAGTACTGCTGTGACAAAGAGAAAGCATTCTGTGCTGCACATAGAGACAATGAAATGTTTTTTACCTTCTTCTTCGTCTATTTCATAAGACTATCCCATCATTTTTTACCCCTCTTTGTTTCTTTCATTGCTATTTAAATTATATTTCTATTTTTTCTTTTTTTTTCTTTTTTATTATAGACTTGAAGCTTAATGAATCTAACAAAAACAAGCTTTTTAAAAATCTCAATGTTAATGTCTTTATCATATCAAGGTGTCTTGATCAATGAATCAGTCTTTTTTTTACAGTTTGTCTCCTGTGTCCTTTCCTGGCCAAACTGCTCTTAACAAAGAATGACATTTCTGTTTTATAATCCCACTGATGGAATTAATGACTATACCTATTAATTTGGATTATTGGAATTTCCCGTCTCTCTGTTTCATAGTAGCACTCCACCTCTGCTTGTCAATCATAACTACTGACTCTATCAAGTTTTGCTTTTTAAATGAAATAAAATGTTTGGCTTGGCCTTGTGCCAAGAATGGGGTCATTCACAAACTTGTAATAACATATCCTTAGCTGATGTTTCTTAGTAACATGTGTAAATAGGAAAAAACAGTTGCACTGCAGGGGTTTAGCTCGGCCACATGTGACTACAGTTAAAGAACATGGGAAGAAAATCAGTGGTCTCTCCATGATAGCTGTCCAGTTCAACAGCGAGCACAGAGTACAGACATGGCAGTGCAGACACAGCTGAAGTTAACCACATTCTTCACTCAGCAGCAAGCTAGGGCAGCGTGTCCCTTCTCTGCTAGGAACCAGATGTGCAGCCTCTGCCTGGAGCTGAGGTGAAGAGCTGAGCCTTAGAGACCAGTGTAGCAGAAAACATGGAGTCTCCCAGAATATTCCTTGTGATATCTTCTATTACCTCTAGCAACACTGAGCTTTTCTTTACAATTACAAACACATCTTGGGATTAATGACATTACAAGTGGCTTTATCACCCTCTGGGTAAAAGCAGAATGTTAGTGTCACTATGAGAGATGGGCTAAAGCTGTGAAGCTTGGGCCAGGGTTTGATTCTTAGATTTCAAACATTTTCAGTTTGAGATCAAGGGTTTTACTCTGACCACTACAGAAACGGGCTGCCTTTCAGCTTGGCTTAGACTTTGATCTCCTAGCAACTAAAGTTCAGGAACTCATGAACTGAGAGTATTCAGATTCACAGAACAAATTTGCCCTGTGTTCTGTTGCAGAGTAAAATGGAAGAATGGGAGGTTTGATATGGTAATAAAAAATAAAGAAGCAAATACATTAAACATGTGAAACTGTAACATGTAAAACTATTTTTCCTTCTTGAAGCCCAAATCATTTTCATTATTCAGATTTTTACTGGTAGTTTCAGATTAAGTTGCATTAGCACTGCATTCTGCAGTGCAAACAGCTGCAGGCAGAAAATTATTATTAAGATAAGGAGAAAAAAAAACATTGTTAGAACAAAATATTTTAAATATGAGGTACTCCATTTACATTGCTGGTATAGCAATTGTCCAAATCCACTTTGGGCATGCAAAATCTTTCCTGCAGTTGACTTGGTTCTTTCAGGATCAGCTATGCTGCCTCAGCCTCACAGAACTACCCACCTTCCTGTCTGAAACCTGTAACTGGGAAAAGCTGCAGGCCACATAACACAGCTTCCACCTTCAAGGACCAGGTGCCTATGCAGAGGTATGAATACAACATTTTGGAACCACTGTAGTTAGTCTAAGAAGTCTGGCAATGTAAAAATAACAGGTTTTCAAAGGAAGAGGAAAACCTGAACTATAAGATAAAGTTATTTAAAAAGAGTCTTATCTGAGGCTTTTTCCCTCCTGCCCTTCCAGTGTAATGAACTCTCCATTTGCAACAGCAAAGAAAATGTCAGTCCCTTGTTGCTTTGCATAGGAATGATATACTCCTGATCTGCCCATAAGATTTAAACAGAAGAACACTATATAATTTTCTTCATTACAAATTTGTCTTTGTCTCTTAGTGACTTGAGAGACTTTGCATAAAAATGATCCAGTGCAACAGAGCCGCATTTTGAAGGCCAAATGAATACATCATGTACTGGGAAGAATCCTTCATGTGTGGTTTGGTGGTTATGGCAGGAAACTGGCAGACACGGCTCTTGGGATTTGGCATTTGCTGAGATGCTGGTGTGCAGCAAAGTAGATTTAAGGCAGGTGGAAAATGAAACAGCATTCGAAAATGATGTGGCCGGATTATCATTCCTACTGTGCAATAGGACACAAAATCATAACCTGTAGACTGGTCCAGGATGAAGTACTGAACACTTTGTTTTTCACATACACTCAGCAGAACTTTCACGTAACTTGTAAAGGAGCAGGTGTCTATTTTTCACATACTATAGAGTTTCTCATATGGGAAACTGGAAAGTAACTCCAGATCTTGGCCCAGGCTCTGGCTGTAAAACTGGTTTAGCAGCATATCCAAATATTTCCCTGTCATCCATCTACCAATGGGAGTCTGATGGACATCCATTTCAAGTCAAACTAGGGTATGCATGAGGCCAATCTCATTTTCATATGGGGTTAGTCTGAGTAGAACAGATCTACAACCACCATTGCCAAAGAATATCAAAATCTCTACAATTTTTAACATTCTTTCTCTACTCGTCTTTTATTCTTTTATATATCAGATCCAAACTTTCTTTTGCTAGATTATGGACTCTGTATTAGTTATAATAAAATCAAGATATACATTGCACTGCACTATTAAAATGTAAGAGACAGTGGGAGTAATTACCAAAAGCTCACTGGGCTAAAAACAATAACAACAGCTGGGGTTACCTGACTTTCCCATATTCAGTAGATGCCTCTGAAGATGATATATATATGACATGGTGTGAACATGATAAATATAGGTACCATGATACTATATGGAGTATATAGAATGGAATTTTTATGCTATTAAATTAGTGACAAGTTCAAAGTAAGTTAATAAGAGTGCCCAGCATAAGCTGCAGGTTCCCAGAAGCTAGACAGGATATACTTAAACTGAGCACTTATCCCTTAAATAAATATGATGTACTTTCTATGAGGTACAGCACTCTTGACTTTTTTGAGGGGGCAGATATTCTATTCCAGCAAGGCTGGAGCTATCAAACTAGTCAAAGTTCACTACAGTTGGAAGAAACTAGAGCAGGAAAACAGGATTTTATGTGACAGTTTATATACCTTTCCTCACAAAGAATGCTCCTCTCATGCACATAATGACATTTCTTCATGTATCGCACTTCTCCTGGTACATACACAGCACTTTCACAGAATAAAGAATAAAGACAATGTAAGCAGCAAAGTAATTTTAAGAACTACGTCATGTATCTGATGCCTTTTCTTTCATTTGTCACCATGGGCACTATGGTATGGCTGATTCATGTAACTTTAAATGCCTTTTAACTTGGAATTCAAACATGATTTTAAGGGAACCATGTAACTCTATTACAAGGAGATATTCAATGTTTAGATAGCTGCTTGGGGCTTGACACAGACATCTTTAAACAGACAGAAATAATATCAAGGCCCATATGTAGAATATAGAATGAATCAATGATGTTGATTCACTGCTGTGAAAAGCTGATTTAACCTTGACCAGAGATGCTGTAAGGGAGCCTGTGTGAATTAAGGCAGCAGAGATCAAGGCCAAATCCTCAACTGGTAAAACTGTCGTAGCTGCACTGAGGTAAAGGGTGTTAAATCCCCGCCATCAAATGGGACAGTGCACGTAAATCATCAAGAAAAGGCTTTAAAGTATAAAAATGCAGATAGGAAGCTCAAGAAGAACAATTGATTTGCAGAGCAGCAAAAGCTTCTTTTTATTAAATAAGGGTCAAGCATATGGGCAGTAAACTTGCCTTTATTTGACCAATTACACTTCAAAAATCAAATTAAAAGCATTCTTAAGGATACACGAAACAGTTAAAGCCACAAGAATGTCACTT
The DNA here is from genome assembly GCF_049639895.1 of Pseudopodoces humilis. Classification (NCBI taxonomy): domain Eukaryota; kingdom Metazoa; phylum Chordata; class Aves; order Passeriformes; family Paridae; genus Pseudopodoces; species Pseudopodoces humilis. The sequence goes on along the minus strand of NC_142200.1, from coordinate 99,369,963 downwards.
GGTTGGGTAACAGTAAGGCAGTAAATCAGATCTTTTTGTAGGCCCAGTGAATGCAGGGCAAACAATAACTAAGTAGACAAAGGCAGCAGAGCTACATCCTTTGAACTGGACACTGTAACAGATATATACTGTGTGTTGCAAAAGCAGCACAATAGCATGCTGCAGAGGGGATACAGAAAGCTAAAACAAACAAACAAAAATTCTGTCTCTACTTTCGGTCATAAAAAGCCATGAGGAAGTTGAGATACAAGGACATTACAACTGCTTTCAAACAGGTCACTCTGCTACGTGAGGTCAGCAGTACTGCTGCTATTGACTTCAGCTGAATCAGGATTTGGCGCACTGGTTTTAATTTATTACATTACTGAAGTTGTACACTGATATAGATCCACAAAGCAAAACTGGAATAACGCTGTTGTTAATCAGGCCTAATGAAACAATGATCCTCTAGGTCAGAAATACAGCTGTATCGCTGATGTTAGGATAAATACTCGCTCAGCTTTGAAATTAGTTAAAAAGATTCTTGCTGTGTATCATGTACAGTGAGGCTAACCAGCACAACCCTCAGATCTATGTGATAAGGAAAAAAATGTCTCACAAAGAGATGTAAATCAATAATTCAAATGATCCAGAAGAAATTCCGTTGGCTAAGCACTTCTATAAAAATTCAGCCTGATGATATGGATTAAGCCCAGCACCAAAAATATTTGCAGATTCATAAATTTCTTCTTACAGTCTGGGCCATAGCACAGCAATACTTGTGCATATTACTTGAAGAGGAGCAAAATCACATGTGTCATCTGCCCAGTGTCAACCAGATCATTCATAAATACTGACTGATCTGCTTCAGACACCTTTAAAAATTCATTAATGCACTTCCTTCAATAAAGAATTATCTATACTCACAGAAATGATAAGGTATTTAAAATAAAGTCTACTGAGTTAAGTCAGTATTAGTCCTCCCCTAAGCCCTTCAAAGTCAGTATCAGAGATCCCTAAGGAAGGAAGGTAGTGATGGATATATAATGGCTCATGATCTAGCTTAAAAAAGAGTTTTCAGTTTGATTATATTGAAAGACAGAGACAATTTTTCTGTATTATAGAGAAACATATGCAGGTTGAATACACACCAACTACTCAGGAGTCAAAACCACGAAGAAAGAGTTGAGGTACAATGTATTTTTTTTTCACTAGTTCAGGCATCTTCTTGCCTGAATATTGAAATATGCTTCTTATGATGCCCATAGCTCATTCCTGTGGGAGTATGCTGACTCCAGTCTCAACAATCACTGCTGGGGTACCTCCTCCCACAGTCACAATTGTCCAGTCTGCTGTCCCCTGGTCTATGCTCACATCCTGGGAGCATGTCAATGAGGTCACTCATGCAATCCATGCTTGAAATGCTCTCAGGTCAATGCTTGGCACTCTGCTCCGCAGCATCTGCACTGAGGAGAAGAAAAGCTGAAGCAAATACACCACTTTGACAATGATTGCAATTCTCACTAACCTCTGTGGGTGACTTCAGATATGGTAAGCTACAGAAGAATGTTCTGTATCTTACTAAATATATTCCTGTAAAAGGTAATTGTGTTGCATTAAGGGACCCTTATAGACAAAGAAATCAGCCACCAAGAATTCTGTTCATTTATTTTAAACTATTTTTGTTTCATCAATCTACCTTTAGGCATCAATCAAAACAGCAATTACTTATTGCAGAAAAAGCAATTATTTATATAACATCTCTCAATTATGATGATTTATTTATATAACAGCAATAGATAATTTATATTTATATATTTATTTATATAACATCTCTCAACAACACTGCAGCCACTTTCTGCTCTGCATAATTGGAATGCAAATTTTATGCCTTTATTGATATAGAGAGTTTTGGGAAGTTGTTTCAAGCTTTATTGATGCAGCATAGTACTTTACTTATATAAATTAGTGACTTTCTAATGGAAAAATGTATTTTACAAACTTTTTTTTTTGTCCTGAGCTTCAAATACAACACAGATATGGAAAACATTCAACTTCAGAAGTCTTGTGCTTAGCAAGTCAATAAACGGATCTACACCAGCTAAAAATACAACACATTTCTTTTTATTCCACAGAGCAAGAAAATTATCACAGAGATATATTTCTCTCCTTTAGCTTTGCACTAATTAAAATCCACTGTTTTATAAGGACTGTAAACAAAGGACATTTGCCACAATCTTGGCACTTGAGAAAGAAAAGAATTAACAGAACCATGTAATGTCAGAGGGAGAAATATGATGATTTCAGCAGTTTCAGAAAAACATAGTAATATAGGTATTGAAAAAAGTTAGCAAAGGGCAAGACAAGTTTTGTTATGGCCTGGGATATATGCTTAGATAAATGACATGATAGTTCCAAAGAACACAAATGAAAAAAACCTGATTCAAGTTCATGAAATGACAGACTATGGGAAAAGCAAGAGAGAATTTGACCTAAAAACCTGTTTCTTAGAATATGATTCCTACTCTAAAATTCAAAGACAAGCCAAAACCAATAAACAATTATACAGTGTCAATGCTTATGCATAGCGAATCATGATGTGCAAGGCAAAGAATATCAGCAGTTCAAGTTACTAAGTGAACACCCAGTGAGGTGTATCAGTTGCTCAAAACATTCACGGGGCAATGAGATGGCTGAGAAAGGCTGCAGCAAACTCACTCTCTTAAGCACAGCAAAAAAGGCCAGTAAAGATGTGTGACTGGGTCCAACTGTATCTTTGGAGTACACCACTGAACAGGAACTGGTTTCTTCAGTGTTGATAGCACTGAATGTATGAATTCATTCAGTGTTGTGTGAAACAGCAAAGGAAAAAAAATCTGTGAGGAATGATACTTAGAAAACTATCCGCCAGCTTGATAGTCACAGCCACAATGCCAAAGCCAGACTTATCCACTGGAGAACAGATCAAATATGTCTCAAGTCAGAAAGTCAGAAAGAAATGGCACGATGGGGTTAGGCTTTCAGCCACAGACAGTGGGCATGGATGCTCCAGCTGCCAGTGTGGGGTACTTGTGGCATCCCAGCTAGACAGCAGTGCAAAGCAAGAGGTGAGACTGGTCTCTCACTGCAGCTTGAGGGGATCATTATGGTGAGGACAGTAAAGTACCATTTTGCAGATAGGAAGGAGTTCATTCCTATTTTAGCAGAAGAATAATACAAGACTGAGTTTGCTGAAACCTAGATTTTCTATTATAAAACAAGTAATAGCAGCTCTAATGGAAGCTCTAACAGGTAAGAGGGAGCACAGTGAACACATTTGCATTCTCCTGCCCATACCTGTTTCCCTCCCCCAGATGAGTCTCAAGAGGTGGTGGCAGTTATCAGGAGACTAAATTTTACTAGCAGGAGAGGAAATAGCTCATATAGGTAAGTTCTTTTCATGTCATCACCACTTGGACAGCAATGTTCAAATGTGAACCATCATTTTAATTTATTTCAGAAAGTTTTGATTTAAATTCTTTGTTGGAATGCTCTGGAATAAATTCTATGTTGAAGCTGAAAAATACCAGGAGGAATGATATTATCTGTTGCAATGTAGTTATTTTTTTTTTTTATTTTCCAGGTAAAATCTGTTGCGCTTACAAGCATTCCTTTGATTAAAATTCTGTCTCAAGTGTTGCAATAAGCACCATCTGTGAAAGTGCAACAGAAAAAAAATCATGTGTCAAACATTACACTAATGACTTGAAGTTTTTTGCCATCTACTTTCTGTATCCTGGTCTGAGTAAAATAAGTTTAGTGGTTGCATTCCTGTTCATGCAGCACATAAATCTCCATGAAAAGCACCACTGCAACCCTTTGGCTACACCTGGTAGTGAGGTCAAGTATTTAAAAGCCAACATCATTATCTAAGGCCACCTCCAGATAATCCTCTTCCAAAGCAGGTTAGAGAAACAGCAGAGGGATAATGGGAGAAAATGTACATTAAGCACAATTTTCTTTTTGAATACACAGTTGAGGTTGGTTTTGCTCTCTGTTAGCCAAGGACAACAAAAGCCATAGCTGTGTGATAAACATTTTTTTGAGCAAGCTGGACAGAAATGCCCTTTAAAATTAATCCAGTCGAGAATAAAAACTCTTTCACTTAGCAACAGTCCCTTAGTCCCTCGACCCTTCTGAAAGTCTATCCCTCCAAAAGAGGTGCCTCTAGTCCCGTCTGTTCCTTTTGGGCTGTCAGCTGGGAATCGTAGCTCTCAGCTAATTTCCAGTATTTGGGTACTGTTTTTGTTATACAGCGGCACCAGCTATTCCCACAGGTCCTTCAAGGGGCCACATGCACTGTTATACTTCTCATCCCATGCTGTCAATAGAACTGTCCATATTCCCTACAATGGCAAGAGAATTATTTCTGAAAGAAGAATGCTTAAGACCCCCCTGTATTTTAGACCATAAGTAGAACCTTGTGTCCCAATGGGCATTCAAAGAGCTGCTGGGCATGACTTCTTGTGAAATTTCAGGGCACACAGTTCCTTCAGCGATCGCATCTGATATGACTTCAATTCGCATCTGCAGAAGTTTAACACATCTCAGATCTTTTTGACAGCACTAGAATTTTTGCTGATGCTGAGAACATTTTGCTGCTAGTTTATATCCTTTCCTGAGGAAGCACAGAAAGACAAGCCAAAGCTTTAACTCTTCTAAACTATTATTTTTATTTTTCTTTTGATACACATTTTAGCCATAGGCATCTTGGTTGCTGGCTGCACTTGTGAGTTCCACAAGTACTTTGGAACGCTTCTCTAAGGATGCTTGTTCTGAAATCTCTGCTCACAGAGAGCCTGCTGAATAAAACATGCTAATCTCTAGCTTCTCCTTAAGGTCTTTTCTAGGAATACATAGTACTCCTATCTTCTGTGGGCTATTAGGGTATGTGGGATACTACCCACAGCACCGCAGCACACATTGTGTAGTCTGGTTCTTGAGAGGGCAGGGCTGTCTCTTTGACACTCTTCTAAAGCTCCAAGTGCTGATATGAACTTCATAAAAACAAAAGAGAGATTCACAGGTTGGTACAAGCAAAAATGAACCTGAGGAGCTTATTCCCACACCCTTGGGTGGTATCTGTGCTGTGTATCTGTGTGGTAGCAAGAAAATATCTTGCTTCTGTTCCTGTCTTTTGTGAAGAGGGACAGAACAAGAAACTAGCTGCTATGATCTGCAACTGAAACAGAAATGTTCTACAGGGCAGAGGAGTGGTAGGATAAGTGCTACAACAGACAAGCAGGCTCAGTCAGCACATTGTTGCAGGCAGATGACGTGCCAGCAGAAGAGAACAGCAGTCCCAAGACAATTGTGGCTGGCCCACAACCTCAGTCTATGTCAACTCTGTGGCCTGCAAGCCAAAGGTTTGCTTTTTTTCCCACTCCCTTGCATACCACATGGCATCTCCAGCCTTACACAATTACTGACTTCTCCCTGGATCTTTGGGTGAGAGAAGCGAAGTTGAGGGCAGACTACAGATAGCAGCAGACAGTGTTAAACATTCAGCCTGAGAGCTGAACAGGGGTAAAGGCTTCTCTGACTCCGAAGAATGTTTCTCCCTCATTCAAACCAGCTGTCTTGAACCTCCTGCACAGGACAGCATCTTTGTCCAAGAACAGAGCAATTCGCTTTTCTGGCAATCCAGGTACTCTTCCACAGCTACATAGAAGTTGTTCCTTTTTACTCATGCTCTCAGTCTTTCCTGATTCCTACGTCAAATGACTGTGGTTGTTCATGTAGTTCCTATTTTACTGGAATTCACCCTTTACAAGAGGCTGAAAAATTCCTAGTGGAACCACTTGAACAGAAAAAAAAAGTTGCCACTGTATTACAGCTCATTTAATGTGAGAGAAGGTATTTAAATGAATGGAGATTATAGTTAAACCCAGACTCTTCTGCATAATAATTACTTTCACTGCAAGATCATCATTACTCTAGCTACCGTGGTGTTGTAAGTTATGTGTCCTCTAATGATGGTCACAGTATCCAGAAAGTGAGATACACACAATTAATTATAAAGCTACTCTTGAACAATCTTCCATATATACCAATATGCAACTGGCAATAAATTACTCAGATTAACTGGTCTGGGTTCTCTCTGCAGAAGCTCAGACTGCTAGAATCAGGTGTTTGGAAGAGATGATAGCTTGAAATGATTCCTCCTTCACAGAGACAGAAGAAGAACTAAGAGGCAAACCTGTGCTAATGCCTATTTCCACTGAACATCAGAGAAGCCATTGATCAAAAAGATGCTAGATAATCCAGTATTTCTCCTGGACACCAAATAACATAAGAAGGGAAGAATTTTAATGGGGAGGGAGAGAGTCTGGGAAACTTGACCAGGCCAAGTTTTGAGTGCCCAGCAACACGCTACAGGCAGTTCAAGATCCTAGCTACATACACCAAGGCGCAGGATAAAGGCGGCTTCCTTTCCCCTTTCCCATCCCCTCCTTCCCGGGATGTTGCCCCCGCACGGCCAGCCCGCACCAGGAGAGGGCGCTCGGACACCAATCAAGCGCGGGAGCGTCTCTAATGAGCGCTCTCGGCTAATTAGCGCTGCGGTGCCGGCTCCCGTTCCGCGGGATTAGCTCGCTCGCACGCACAGCCGGCTGCAAGCAGGACCGCAGCGGCCAGGGCGTGGGTCACGGGCGTGCTGGACTGCAGTGACTGCAGTCCATCTGCAGAAGCTTCTCTTTTTGCTTTCCTTTTTCATTATGCCTGCCAAATTCTTCCCCAAGGCAGGGGAGCACTAAGGCTCTTACTCTGACATTCCTGGGGGCTGTGAGACTCCTCATTCAATTCACGGCTGCTCCTTTTGCAGCGTGTAGTATCTACAAGGATAGACACACTGGGAAACCAGAGATAGTCCTGCAAGAGTAACAGCATGCTGGCTTCTGTCCTCTTGCTACCCTCTCACATCCCACCTCTCCATTAGGCCTGGCATGCATACTGAGTGGTGATGAGGCAGCCACGGGGCTTCTGGAATGCAGAACCCATATCGCACCCACTGCCGTGTCAAACTTTGGCCTTCCATGATGCTCAGGATGCCAGAAGAAACCCTCTAATGCCTGCATCAGGAAATAATATTCAGAAGACCCTGCCCCACGAGGTCCCTCCGCCCCCTAACTCACAATCTGATCCATGAGGTCTCACATACCAGACAGAAATGGTGACATCCTTTGGCCCCCGATTTAACCTCACAGGTGTAACTCCAAAGCTGGCTTTGCTTTCCACAGGAAGCTGGGCGGTGACCTCCAAAGGTCCCTCCTAAATCAAATGGCTTTGTGATTGTCAGTGCTGGATAAGTACAGATAAAATACCCTTATTCTCATTTGACACTGCATAAGCAAAAGTTAGAGATGGGTAAGTCAATTTTGAGCTGGACATACAAGGACTAGGAAAGCTTCAGACATTGCAGATCCTGTAAGGTGATTGCCTCAGCACATCACTGCTGTCCTCTCTACCATGTCCTGTTCACATTTCTTTTACAAAGAAATTATTTATTTATTGGGTTACATTAGATCTAATATGGGTTACATATTAGATAGATAGATAGATGGATAGATAGATAGATTACATATGGTTATTCACTGTACATATGAACATCAACTCAACTGATGGTGGATATCTATCCTGTAGGAAGATATGATGTTCACTGATGGGCCAACTAGAAAAATATCAGATTTATAATCATCAAGAAATTTCTTTCAGTGCTAGCAGGTGAAGGATTGTCACATTTTGTCATAACAGCTGCTCACTAGTGAGTCTGCTGGCTCACTCACTCTTTCAAGTTCCACCACCAAAAATCCAGAACTGGTTTAATTGAAGTCCCTGAGTCTTAATCAGTTTACTTTTATTGCAGCCTGGTAAGACAGCTTGATCAGTTATCAATTTGGTTTGACTATATAAGTGGATATTTTTAAAACAACATCATCCATGCTTAAACTTATTTGTGAGTTATTGTGATTATTATGAGGGGCCAAATTTAATTCAAAAGTGGGTTAACATATGATAAAGAAGGTTGGTTTTATTTTGTTCTTCCAACTGCTCTGATAATATGGTAAGAAGATAGGCTTGACCCAGTGGATGCTGCTGGAAAATTGCACTTAGACTTCCCAGGAATCCCTGGATAGGCTGTGTGTCACACTTTGGTTTTCCATCTGCAAAGGCAGCTAACAGTTCCCTGCCTGGCAGGGGCAGTGGGACTAAAAACCTGCTAAGATTGCAAGATGCGCAAACACTACATCAGTGAAGGCCACAGAGGTGCCAAGAACAGATATCTATCTATGTATTCAGACAGCTACAGACTTATTGTGACTTAATCAAGTTTAAACATTTTAAGATAAAAACTGCTATTTCAAGCTCCTTAGTCTCAAGGAAATCCGTAATAAAAGCAAACCATCAGCACCAAAATAATTTGGATTATTCACACTCTGAAGAAGTGAGACAAATCATTTGTCAAGGTCAGTTTTGAGATTTTGACTGACTGAGGAAAAAACAAAAAAATATCAAATGTATGAAATCCATTACAGAAAAAAAAATTGGATTAAAACTTCTTTCCCCATTACTTATACAAATGTAGAGGTAAATCCAGTGTTTTATCTCCAGCTGAATACTCCTGCAGGCTGAAACACTGAAAATTGAACTGAGTTTGTACATAACAAGCCAAATTTATCTTTTCTAAAATGCCTTAAGGAACAGGCCTGGGGCATAAATTTGGTCTAGAACATTTACTCATTGGGTAAAAATCAGTTAATCTTGAAAACACTGCAGCTGTTCATTTGCCATAGATTACTGGAGTGTCCAGACACAACTGCCTCATGATTTACTCTCTCCTGCTCAGTTCTCAGATGCTGGTCTAATTCAAACTGATAAATTAGAAGACTGGCAAACTTTTAACCTGTGGTTAGAGGTTTTCGTCCCAAGTGCTGGCCCACACAAAATTATTGTTTAAAAATATGCTGGAGTGACACTAGCAGAACCCTTCAATCAAAAGGAAATTTTGATCCAGCAAAAGTGAAAGACTTGTCCTATTGCCAACTCACTCTCTTGTGTCAAAGTTTTAGAAATGCAGTTGCTTGTACAGACAGCAATAAGCATTACTGCTCATTCACATCCTCTTACAACAAGGATGGGCCTGAACTACCAGATTCTGGTCTGAATCCAAAGTCTACCTCATGTGCCCCTAATTTTTTATTAGGGTTTAGAGCTTTGTTCAGCCACAGTTCTAATACAAAGAGTCACAGAAACAGTATATGCACTTCCCTAAGTGGGAACTTTTGAACATATAAGGGCTTAATTGGATCCTTATCTCCATAACTAATGACCCAAGGAGCATGAAACTCAGTGTTACACACGATGTGTAAAATGAGATCCTCAGTACTACCTCGGCCTTGCTAACAAGGGTATATTTTGTGTGTGCCTATCTGACATGGGCAAGCTGTACACTCAGTGGAATGGATTATTGGGGCAATTCTGCATGAGTTACGTGCTGCAGAGAAGATCTGGGACCTTTCCTGTAGCAGATCTGTTGTTCTCTCACTTCTGCACATCAGTGAACCCCTTTGGTCTGAGACTTCCCCTAATGAGTTGCTTCATTCCTCTGCATTAGAGTGCACGCGTGTGTCAGTAAATCATGTGGGAACATCAGTGTGGAGTCTTTAGACAGCAGCAAAAGTGTCATATGTCTGTTTTGCAAGACATAGAGTGCTTCATATGCAAGTTATTAGCAAGATGTAGATACAGATAAAGGCATAGATATAGATAAGTGTCTATATAGCTCTGGCACTTTCCTGTGTCGGGGATAATGCATTTTAAATCTACTAACATCAGAGAAGAGGCAAGACATTGTTCTTAGATGGTGTCTGAGGGATGAAAACAGTTGGTGAGTGCTTCATTTAGTAGCTGGAGAGAAGCACTGCTATTCAACTCAAAATGAATAAAATATAGTTGTGAAAGCCTTCCAACCAAGTATGACAAAAAAATTTCTCATACAAATACTTTTTAACCTTGTATTTTGCTCTTCATTTCTGCATTTGATTTCAAGTAACGTATTTTTCCTTCCTTCTTTCAAAGGAAATGGAGATCTAAGAGCATTGCAAATCCAGAGAATCTTTGTTACAGAGATTGCCAGTTACCTTTTGCTTCTGCTACCCTTTAACTGTAATAAAAATGTGAGAACACAGAACTGGAAAGGACCATCTGGAACCATCTGTGAACCGTTCTTTGCACTGTAGGCTACTATGAATTAGATGTTTAATTACAAACAGTGCATAGAACATCTACTCCACATGTCACAGGCCATGAAACAGCTCCTATGTAACACAATTAGGAAAGATGATGAATAATAATGAGCATCCAGAACTATAATGTGCCATAGAAAGAACACAGCATCAAGCACCATCAGCATCTAACTACTGGGAACTAAAATCATTTTAGGGTAAAATGATTTTGAGAAATAAAGCATGAATTTTGCTGTAAGAAGGGAAACAAAAAAATCCTCAAATCCACTAGATTAACCCAGAGGAATATTTTTTCTTTACTTCAAAACTTTGCAACCCATTTAGCTTGAAGTCTGAATCAGATTCATCTCCCACTCACTTACAGGAGAGGAATTCATGATGGATGCGTGTGTTATTGTCTGTAATTCATCTCCTTTTAATTTTCCCCATCAATTTTACTACAGTCACTGTATTTTAGCCATCGGGAGCGTCTGTAAAAGCTAGAGAAGCCCATGCAGAGGAGGTGCAACGTTGGGACAACTCACCTGACCTGCACCTGTACTACAAAGATCTAAGGGTGTTGTTGGAGTGCACTCATCAGCTGCCAGAGGCATTGTAAGGGAAATATAAGAAGTATTTGAGGCTGTGTTAAAGGTATAGCTTAAAAAGACAGTGCATCCAAAATGCTGCTGTTTTGTGCGCTGGGCTGAAAAAAGTTCTTTCTTCACATTCATTCCCAGTAAGTCTTCCTCAGAGAGTGTGGCTTTTTCATCTAAAATGAATTCTTTAACTGGATAGCTTTTAGGTTTGGGAAGGTGTCTTCTAGCATTAAGGCCAGACTGAATCCGAACAGCTTCAGTTTGCCACAGTTGTGAAACAGAGCTTAAAACAAGTGGTAAGAAGTAGGAAAAAAAAAAAGAGAGGAAAAGCAGTCTACAGCTTCTTTTTCTCTCCCCTCATCCTTATGGGCTGATCAAGAAATGTGGTCTGTGTAAATGGAATATACTGAATTAAACTGAGCTTACAGTGTCCCAAAGGGGCTATTCATCACCTCCAACAGGAATATGCACTGGGAGGCCTTCATTAAACTAAAAAACAAAACAAAACAAAACAGCAAAAAAAAAGCTATCCACTTATCATTTGATTATCTCTGGTTTCAAGGAGTGAATAGAGAAATGTTAAGCCTTCACTAGATTTAAAAAAACTGCTCCAAAGCCCAATATCTCTTTTCTGCCCTAAGTACAGGGGAGATATCTGACAATTTCTACAAGTACTGTCTTGCATTAAAAGTACATTTTAATTACTTTTACATTATGTGGGATTTAAATATTATTTTTGTGCTCATTTAGAAAAAGCTATTAAAACCCAGACAGAGCAATTCAATACTCCACTGACAGTTTTAAATACCATTGGCATGTACTAGTGTCCATTCTGCCTGAGCTTCAACAGAGTTTTTGTAATTAAATTTAAGATTCTTTAGGGACTGTAAGTGAAAAGAAAAATGGTCAAGGTTCAATCTTACGAAACACTAAACATTTTCAAGACAGATTGAGTGTCCTCAGTTTTATCTTAATCCAAATGAAAGCTAATGGTGTTCAGTATCTATCAGAAGTGCTCAGCACATTGTGGGGTTAAGTCTCCCAAGAATACAGACAAGCCTTTAGAAAATATTCTAATAATGACCTCAGCCATAACGTGAGGGACTATTTCTTGTGAGGCCAGAGATAATTCAGTGTCTGTGTGGGTTCACACTTTCCTGACCAGAAATAGTTAAAATCTGAAAATTACAATTTAGTAGTAAGGTTTCAACATACAAATTACTGTCTATTAGGAAGCAAGAGCTATAAATGAATTTTATTTGGAACTCAATTATGGTAAAAAAAAAGATAAAGTATCTGCTATGCCACTGTTCTCAGGACAATTCCAGCCCCAATTGTAAAGGTCTGGAAAAGAAGAAGCTAGTTATATTGACTCCATACTATATTAGAATTTTTGCATTGAATTGAATTGAACACTGATGTGTGGAGCATGAAAAGAACAGACACATTTTAAATTTTACTGAAGTTTCACTTTTTGTCTATACAACAAAAGGTAAAAATAAGCGTAAGAGTTGTAGAAAGCAACTTAAATTTGTGGAAGTTACTAAGTTTTGAAGCTGTCTGATCCATCTACAGTCACAAATGAAACCCAGCATTATTCACTTCACTGATCTGATCCTTTATCTGGTCTGATGGTGTTTATCCCAGGGTACTCGAAGAGCTGGCTGATGTCATCACAAAACCTCTCTCAATGGCTTTTCAGTGGTCTTGGCAATCTAGAGAAGTCTCAGTCAACTAGAAGCTGATAATTCCAATTTCACTTCAGTACCTGGTAAAGTTATGGAGAAAATTATTCTGGAAGTTACTGAAAAACACTTGAAGTAATTGGTCACAGCCAGAATGGCTTCATGAAGGGAAAGTCTTGCTTGTCAAACAATTTCATTTTATGACAAGTTTACCCACTGGGCTGACCAAGAGAAGCCACTTGTAATCCTTCTGGATCTCAGTAAAGCTTTTGAAACTGTCTCTGACAGGATCCTTCTGGACAAAAAGTCCAGTCCACAGCTCGATAAATACATAATGCAGTGCATGAGCAACTGGCTCACAGGTTAGGCACAAAGGGTTACAGTGAATGAAGTGACTTCAGACTGGTGACCTATCACTAGTGGGGTTCCACAAGGCTCCCCTGTGCTCTTCAACATCTTCATAAATTACTTGGACACAGGACTGGAAGGGATACCAAACAAGTTTGACAAGTTGAATTGGGAGAAGCTATTGACTTCCTCTAAGGCAGAGAGGTCCCAGAGAGAGACCTGAACAAATGAGAGGGCTGGGAAGCAGCAACCATATGAAGTTGAACAAATACAAGTGCCAGATTCTGCACCTTGGATAGGGCAAACCTGGATGTATGGACAGACTAGGGAGTGAGATGCTGGAATCTAGGGGTGCTGCTTGGCTTAGAAAGCTGAAAATGAGTCAGCAGTGCCCTGGCAGCCAGGAGGGCCAACTGTGTCCTGGGATGCATCAGGAATTGGACTCTATCATCTTTTCCCCTTTTCTGGTTGAACACAAATAGCTCAGAAGTGAAGAGTGACAACTTCTACACATCACACCTCTGCTGTGCAGAAGGACTTTGGGAAGAATACTGTGCAGGTAGAACTGTGATGGAAATCTAGATCAGCAGGATGTAACTGTCTTGTGAGAACTGATCAAAGAGGCAAGACTCAAGAAAATAGATTGTGGCAAGTATGCTTAGGCTGGGAGCCATAATGACTGCAGCTGGGCAGAAATTTGTCACTGCTTGTTGTCCCAAAGGCATTATACCTATCCCAGTATTAATCATTTCAGCTTCTGACATACTTACTGGTACATGTTCTGCCACAAGAAAGAACCTCTTTTCCACCAGCCTCCCCCATTCACAAAGATACCTTTCATCTAATGCTGACCCATCCATATCACTTAAACTGGATGCCATAAAGAATGGTGGCACTGCCAGAAGGCAAATTGCTACACTTTTTATAGCTTAATTTGTAAGATTAAATCTCTCAGAATCAGAATACTACAGCATATAATGAACTTGCATCTTGTCAAATGAAAGGGACAGCCAAGTGACAGAAGGCAGTGGCTTAATATGACACTGCATTATAATGCAGTTCTGGAGAATAAAATTCAATTGAAATTATTTGGATGGAAAATGTTCAGTCATATGCAAGTTTTTTCCAGAAAAAATGTTGACTTGGCTGGGCTGAAGCTTAGTAGAAAAGGACAGTTTTCCTTTATACGCTCCTTAGGAAATTAAGACAGATAAAGTACCTGCAATTTCTGTCCCAGCAGAAGTGCCAGTCATTCAGAAATTCACAAATGTAGTTAGGAAACCATTTTCAAATTAAATTCATAATGATAATATGAACATTTAGGAAAAAAAAATTGGTTGAAGTAATAGAAAATTTCATAAATAGTTCATTAGTATTTTATAGAGGCTTGTGGTTTTTTTCCTTAACTTATATTTTGATTTTTTTTTTATTCTGTTGCAGCTGGGGAAAATTTAAAATGGTCTAGCAGCTTTCATGCCTTATTCTTTTCTGCCAGTCCTGATGACTTCCATAGATCCAAACAATACCTTTCTTTTATCAGGGGCTTGTATGCCATAAAAGACAAAAAGTATTTGAAAAAGGCTCCAGATCTAACTGGGCAGACAAGGATACGAAAAGAAAACCAGGATTATATAGAGAAGCTTTTATAAGAAAGGAACTATGTATGCATGAACAAGACTGCCTTTTGGAGATAAAGAAGTGAGAAGTTATATTGAGTCACACAGACTTCATGAATTTCCTGACTCTTTTTGAAGAAAAAGCAAAAGGTCCTTTGTTTAATACAAATAATAAAATAACAAGAATTACAGCTGTGGAGAAAGGGTGGGACAGGACTCAAGATGTGGCTTCAACAATGATCTGAATGTGTTGCTTCAGTTTTCAAGTAAAGATGCAGATGTTGAGCCTAAAGGGCAAGGTTATAGAGTGAATGCAAATGAGATTTTGTAACGGACACCTCTGAAGCAAAACCAAAACTGAAACAGATAAGCATGTTCTAATCACAAGGTAATTGCCACCCCAATTTTTACTTTCTTTAAAAATTGGCCTGTTAAACAGTAAGCCTGGTAACAATCTGTTAATCAATCTGTCAAGCTGTGGGAGCACTGAATTACTGGCAAAATTTGTATGTGGCTGCCAGAGATAACAGGGGGGAGTGTGATCCAGGCAAAAAAAAGGACATTTGAGTGATCTCATGAGGACTTTAAAGGAAAGAGTAATTGAGGGCATGCAGCTACATGCAACTGAATAATAAAAAGTGAACAGAGAAATTCAGAGATACCGTGTGACAGAACATCCACAAATCTTTCTTTGATTTTGAGAAAAAATTCCTAGTTTGTACTCAAGAAAACATTTGTTATGATGCCACAACAGAAATTATTAAGAGGAATCATAAGGTAAAGCTCAGTCATGTCCCAGAAGAGAGTATAGAGAACTTTTGATATTTTCAAATCTTCTCTCTATGGTGAGTAGGACTTCTTTCCCAGTGGTTTTCTCAGGAATAAAATCTGGATATTTTAATCAGTTTTCAGGAACTCAAAGAGAATGTAGTGCAGTGATGGTTGAAAATGGGACTTGTGATTAGTTAGGACTAAAGACTTTGACAAGAAAAACTTTGAAAGACAGCAACAAAGGCCAGAGATGATGGTTGTAATGATATTTATATTACTGGCAATCTAAGCTATCATCAGAGGATACTTTAAATCCTGAATACAAAGAAGAACTATCTAAGAACAAAGATGCCAATCAGGGGTGATACGCAGCTTGACAAACATTACAAATGCACCAGAGTTAAAAAAACTCTGATTAAGCTTAACAGGTGGAGGAGTTCTCTGTCTATTGTGCAGTACCAAGGACTGGCCAGTACTGATGGCACTGAGCACACAATCACTGAAATGGAAATATGTGAATTGTGACCACAGCTGGTGGATTTCACAGACCTATGGTGACAGTGTCAATGCTTCTGACAAAGTCTGAAGTCCCTTGACCCCTTGTTGACTGGATGGTGACCAGCATCCAGTCTTCCCAGTGGTCTGTGCACTTTTCTCCCTAAGGTCTCAGGAGTTGTAACAGCCTAGGTCACCCTGCGAGCTCTAAGAAGCACAATGTTCCTGCTGTGCATTCTGCCATGTAGCACAAAAAGAGAGACTAGTCTCAAGAAGATCGGAAACTTGTTTTTGAACAAGAATCTCTGAAGAGAAGAATCCACAAGGGCTCAAAAATAATAAATGGATGTTGGTCTAAAACCAAAATAAGTTGCAAAGCCCTTGACAAGGAAGCTTTCACAAGAAAAGCAACATTTTAGCAAGACACCCCATGAGCTGAAGGCTGCTAGACTGGCCTGGTGCACCTCAGTTGAAAAAAGTCAGCCTCTGTCATCTATTAACTCTGTAAGATAACTAAAGGAAGTTAAGACATTGACAGTGAGCCTCATATAATTGAGAGAAGCAAGAAATGCTTATTGCTTTGCTCTACTATCACAACCATTTGGAAGATGCAGAGTGCCATCTCCTTAAATTCACCCCTGCTACTTCGTTGGAAGGAATGAGATATGATGTCTGAGATGCATATACAAGACAAAGAAATTGTGCTTAAAAAGCATAAACAGACAGGACAATCCATACAGACATGCTTCAGAAGTCCACCTCCTGTTACTTCCTAACAACTGGCTAGTGAAGCACTTGGATTCACATACAAAAAAAATAAAAATAAAAAAATAAAACAAAATTTATATATGTATGTATGTATGCAGATGTATTCATAAATTAACGTACAAAAACTTAATCAAACAAATACTAGAGAACATAAAATTTCTTCTAACTTACAGTGTCGCTGGGTAATGTTTTACAGCATGATGCTAATGTACATTCAAGTATATCATAATGTGAAAATGAAAATACTGAAGTGAGGTCATAGGGAGCAAGTTATCCAGTCTAGGCACACTGAATTTTATGAATAAGCACATGAAGTAATTCCACCCAAATTATAAACTGGGTAATTCCCTTCCAACTGCCTATATTTTCCTTGAGATTTCAGAAAGATACAGAATTCTTTATTTTCTAAACTTAACCTTTTTGGCTGTGAATTTTGTGTTCATGAAAGATGCCAGATTAGTGGCCTGGAGACCAAAATCCCCTTTATGCACAGAGCATAGCATGTTACAAGCAGAAGCAGTGCAAGTACTCTTCATTCTTCCAGTAACACCATTCAAATGCGGTCAATCGCTTTTTGAGGGTTATAGCATATTTCACAGAATCACACAGAATCATTTCAAGACAGACTGGAG